>NW_006763136.1:788578-861345 GCF_000264905.1 Stereum hirsutum FP-91666 SS1
GGGGGGGGGGTTGTGAGCTGGGGAAAGGAGAGAGATAAGTGAATGGATGGATTGCATGCATGTATGATACGACGACCACTTTTCCGTTCCCGTTCCCATTCCACCTTGTTCTTGTTCGTTCTTGCTCCCTCATATTGACTGATTTCTTTTTACCCCATCCATCCACCACCGTATCGTTTGATTATTTGATTCGTGTCTCGTTCTTACATCTCCGTTTCCCTGACGTTCTCTTTTCTCTCTCCATTTCTTTCCACTGCTCTTGTCTTACCCTTCTATAACGATACTTCTAATTTCTACTTGATTTCCACCTTCTACTTCACCTTCTACCTTCTACCTCAACCTTCACCTTAAACTCCCTATTCGAACTCCCTATCCATCCTCTGCCCTCTGCCCTCCGTCCTCCATCCTCTGCTCTCCGTCCACCCCCCCTCCTCCTGCCGGCCTCGTTCTCGTTTTTCGCTAGACAGATGCAAACCAAACCAAACCGAATCGAACTGAATTGAACTGAATGAAACCAATGAAAGCAATGTACTCTGTACGGTTTTCTGTTTTGGTGTCTGTCGTTGTCCAGGCGTCCGGGCGTCCATGCGTCCGGGCGGTTATTTGTGTTTTGTGTCCGTTCGTTCGTTTGGTGATCGATTGGTTGGTGGTTAGTTTGGTGAGATGGTTGGTTGGTTGGTTGGTTGGTTGGTTGGTTGGTTAGTTTGGTGAGTTGGTTCGTTTGGTGGTTGGTTGGTGAGATGCAGTAAGGGAGGAAAGTGAAGACTCGTTAAAAAGAGAGGAAAGTTCAAGGAGGAAAGAGCGAGAAAGAGTCAGGTACACCTTTTAGGCTTTAGCTGTCACGTCACGATACAGAGCATTATATCTTGAGGATATCTGTTTAGGTTTTCGGTCCATCGATTTATAGGTAGAGTACAATTGTCTTAAAAACGACCCAAACTACCTCCTGAACTTCTCCTGCACTAAGTATTGAGGCCTTGAGGTGCCACATCTTGACCTACCGACGCCACACCGGCGTCTTCTCTAGTTCCCACGCTTTTCTTAATACGTAGAAGTTGATGCACGGACACGTGAGCGACGCGTCTATCGTTCGAGAATCGAGATTCCGGTTCCGGTTCTGTCTTGTTCCTCAAGTTGTCCGTGTTCGTGTCCGTGTCTGTGTCTGTGTCTTCCGATTCGACTTCGCCGCTGGAGGCTTCTCCTCATCCCCACCGTATCAACAAAGCTAACCCCATCCCGCACCGAAGACCCATGCCTCCGAAACGTAAATCCGCCCCCGCCGCCTCCTCTTCCTCCAATCCAAAGTCCAATCCCAAATCCAAAGCAAATCCACAAAAGAAACCGCGCCTCACCCTCGACGCGTTCTTCTCGCCCAAAGTCCCCGTGTACGCCAATGCTGGTATCAACAGCTTCTCCGGCGGCGGCGGCGGTGAGGACGGGGGCAAGGAGGGTGAGAGGGGAAAGGGGAGGGCGAGGGAGAGGGAGAAGGTGTGCGAGGTGGTGTTGAGCGATGAGCAGAGGGGGGTGTTGAGGATGGTTGTTGAGGAGGAGAGGAGTGTGTTTTTTACGGGGTCGGCGGGTGAGTTCTTGAGTTTTCTTTCTTTTGTTTTGGGACTCTGGATTGCATTTTGGTCGTATGGGTGGGTGTACGATGGGTCTGGACTCTGCACGCCGATTGCGTGCCAACCTAAGTCTTCGATATTCGGAGGATGGCAGGCGGATATTATGTGACATGTAGGCTATTCATGGACGCTCGTCAGTTCGACGACCTTGTGCCATCGTCATTATCGTTCAGCCTCCTTGGATTTGTTCTTCACGAGCCCTATGTGGTCGGTTCATACCGGTCTTGAACAGGGACTTCAATGGCGCAGGCTGTCATCTCAATGTTTCCTGCAAGGAGGCGATAGGCTCAAATGAATGATGGGCTAAGAACTAAACGTGCACGGGCAACAGCTCCGTTATTGTTTCTCGGTGCAGATGCATCATTGGTCGTGCATGGATCCATGACCTTTTCCCCTCTTGTCCCTCTGTCAAGCTCCATTCAAGTCAAACTGTGTGTTTGAAAAGAGACCCGCCCACTCTCCACGTATGTTCGAGCCTAACAATTAGGAGATGGACAGGCCGATTATCGTTATGGATGAAGATCAGTTTGGTCTTGATTTCGCTCCATACTCTGTGTTTGTTTCGAGAGGTGCATGCAAGTTTTCGTGCTATTTAAGCCGGCCGTGTGTCTGGTGTTTGGGTTATTACCCTAGGCCTGCTGAACATCGTACGATGTGTTATATTCTTGTTGATCCCCGAAACGTTGCTGCCTACGAATACACGGGCACACACGGTTCTTAACCTATGAACCGTCATGTACCATTCCAGTGTATCTATAACCCTATTGACACGACCGCCACTGACCTCCATTTTTCGCCCTGCGTTGATTATAGGGACCGGGAAATCCCTCCTCCTCCGTGCCATAATCACAGCACTCCGGAAAAAACACGCAAAGAAGAATGGCGCTGTTTCTGTTACAGCAAGTACGGGCATGGCCGCTTCGAACATTGGAGGTAAGCTACTTACACTTTGAATCCATCATCCACTCTTTCCTCACTCCTGCTCCTTCTTACTCCTGCTCCCCATGGTCCTTCCGCCCTGCTGATACGACGACGACGATAGGCATGACGATCCACTCCTGGGGCGCGATCTCGCCCATGGTCGAAGATGTGGAGAAACTCATAAGAGACATCAGGACCGCGAGACCGGCGTTGCAGCGGTGGAGGGAGACGAAAGTTTTGGTGATTGACGAAAGTGAGTCGTTTGTGCCACCGACCAGTGTCGCCGTTGCTCCATCGGGAAGAGAACTGTGCGAGAATGCTGACTTTTGTTGGGCGTGAGCTTGTAGTTTCGATGGTCGACGGGCACCTTTTTGAGCGGATGTGCAGACTCGCGGAAAGACTGAGAAAAGCGACGGACAAGCCATTTGGCGGTATCCAGGTTCGTCCGTCCGAATCCGTGGTGGACTCCCTCCTTCGAATAGATTTATGACTAGAGTTGTTCGTTTGTTTGTAGCTTGTCGTGACGGGCGATTTCTTCCAGCTTCCGCCTGTCACGAAGGGGAACGAAGTCCCGTTCTTTGCGTTTGAATGTGAGGCGTGGAAGAAGTGTATACAGAAGACCGTGATGCTGAACAAGGTATTCAGGCAGAAGGATAACCGTGCGTCTCTATCGATTTCTCACCCGTCCGCTCGACGGTTGCTGACGATGGCGGCATTTAGAATTTGTGGATCTATTGAATGAACTAAGACATGGGAATATATCTCCCAAGACGACGGCTGCGTTCCGTGCGCTTTCGAGGCCGTTACCTACAACTTCGCCATCGCCATCACCTTCCTCATCACCATCATCTTCTACCTCTTCATCCACATCTACGACTCCCTCTACCACATCTTCCCTCTCCCTCGCCGCCTCCACCTCCTCCTCTACAACCCCCTCTTCGTCCTCCCCGTCCATTCCCAACACCCAACCCATCTCGACCTCCTCGACCTCCATCCCACTACCCCTCCCCCTTCCAACCGAACTCTTCCCCCTCCGCCGCGAAGTCGAAACCGCCAACACCACCCGTCTCTCCTCCCTCCCATCCGCACCCCACATCTACACCTCCCGCGACTCCGGCTCCGCCGCGCCCGAACGCCGCAAGAAAGTCTTAGAGGGGATGATCGTGCCGGAGAAAGTGATATTGAAGGTCGGGGCGCAGGTCATGCTTTGTAGGAATGTGGAAGAGGGGAGGGGGTTGGTCAATGGTGCTGTGGGGAGGGTTGTGGGTTTTTTCAGGAGCGTGACGGGGGCCGGGAAGAAGGAAGAGGGGGTGGTTAGGGATTTGTATGTTGGGGAGGATGGGGAGGTTTGTTGGGTTGGGGAGTGGGAGAGGGTGAAGGAGAATGTGAAGCCGGAGAGTGGGAGGGGGAAGTCGAAGGTAGAGGTGGACGTGGACGTGAAGGGCGAGAAGCCGGAGAGCACGACGAGCGCGAGTGCGAGTGCGAAGGGAAAAACGAAGGAAAAGATATCGGACGAATTGTACCCTCTTGTCGAGTTCTCGACGCAACAGGGAAGGGTGACGGGTCTGGTGACGAGAGATGAGTTCAGAGTGGAGGATAACGAGGGGAATGTGCTCGCGAGACGTGTTCAGGTACGTTGGCAACCTCTCGTTCTTCTCATACTGGAGTGCAATGATGGATTGACGGGTAACTCGGTTTGGATCGAAGATCCCGCTGATTTTGGCCTGGGCGATTTCGATACATAAGAGCCAGGGACAGACGATTCAGAGAGTGAAGATCGACCTGGGTAGGGTGTTCGAGAAGGGTGTGTTTCTTTTCCATTCATGTCATCCGACTGAGTGTCAGTCAAAATAATGGGCGACTGGGCAATATAGGTCAAAGCTATGTAGCGCTCTCGAGAGCTGCATCCATGGAAGGCCTTCAGGTGCTAAGGTTCGATCCTAACCGAGTACGTTACGCCTGTTCCCTTAGGCATCGTGGAGTATGACGATTGGAACTGACTGGCCTCTGTTTCTAGGTCAAAGCACACCCCAAAGTTATCGAATGGAGCAAGACGCTCACGACTCTAAGCTGACCTTAAATATTGAACACACTCTCGAGATATATTTAGCTGTTGGTCGCACTCGTAAAGACTCGGACGACGAGGTTTAATCGCATTGGTGTAAGATGACCGGTGTCGTCCACTGATTTATAACATTTATCTATATCCCGTAGCATCTGCACGTTTTGAATGTAGCCGTAGCCGTACATTGAAGAGTACCCGTCGCGGGTCCCGGGGGCCCTCAGTTCAGTCTTTTTTTCTGCGTCACTTCTTTAGGGTGGCCCGGTTCCCCAATCTTTGGACTTCAGCGTCAAACTATTCTAAGCGGAGTTCCAACGTCATGGTATAACTCGAGTCATCATCATGACGCGCAATGCAGGTGACTTTGGGCCGATGGGAACCGCTGAGCATGTTGATTTAGGATGGAGTATCAAACACGCAAAGAGGTATTTCCACACGCTGAATGGAACTACTGTTGCATAACAATACTGACGCAGATCCTTGTTCTCTAGCAGCCTCTCAGACCGCTAGTTTGTCTACGCTCATTCATAAGCCCGATTGATTTGGTACAACCTAGGCCCACTTTCTCATACTCTCATCATATGCCCTCCACATAACCTCAAGGATGAGCTCTTGTGGGGAATAGAAGACGAAGATAGTACTTGCCGACTTATCATGTGTTATGCCTCTGGGTCTTACGATGGCCCACTGCGTTACCGAACTCAATCGCGAGACCCGACTGCTGTTTCTCATGATGGAGGCGTTAACCTTGGCCCTTTTCATTCTCACAATCAGCTTCTTCGGCCTGGATCTACGGTGTTATTACACCACCCTCCCCACCCATGGGCCTCATAAATAACCACCATCACCACTGACAGCATCAGAGCTCTCAGAATCACCCCCAGCCACAGCTTTTCTTGTTGCTTGTCAAAACAGATTCTACGGAATGCCTGCACTCAGTTACCCAGCTTTTCCAGACGACGTGCCCACGGTCCCACTCTTGGTCATCGACTACGAGCTCGTCAAAGCCAAAGACGAGAATGAGATCAACAGACTCTGGGAAGCGGCGACGAAGCTTGGTTTCTGGTACTTAAAGAACCACGGTGTAGATGACGAGGTGAACGAGATGTTCGAGATGGGCAAGGAGACGATGAGTTTGCCGCTGGAGGAGAAGATGAAGTATGAGCAAGGGGATGAGGGAAGTTCATTCGGGTGCGTGGTGTTTTCGACTTCATCTCAGGAAATTGCTTGATGATTGAGATGTGGACACATGCTGATGGATCCTTTGGTGCGAACTGTGATGCAGGTATAAATATGCCGGTGCAAACGCCACGGATGGTACAGGTGCCCCCGATCTCGTTGAATTCATCAACGTTTCCAAAGACGATGCGCTAGCCTATCCGACGCCGGTGCATCGCACGTACCCATCCACCGTCAACGCGCGTATGGAGTCCACTATCCAGCCATTTGTTCGCAAGTCCGTGGAAGTGAACCTTACGTTGATTGAGACGCTGAATGATAAGCTCGGACTGCTAAAGGGTGAGCTGGCCAAGAGACATAGGTTGAAGGACCCGAGCGGGAGCGAATCGAGATGTATCAAAAGCCCGAAGAATCAGGAGATGTCGGCTGAGAAGGCTGCAATTGGGGCGCATACTGATTTCGGGTCGATGGTAAGTCATTGCGAGACCGCCCGGCGACAGCATTAAAATTTCGTTGACGTTACCGACGCTTACGATAATCCATGTAGTCGTTCTTGCATAATAGACTCGGCGGGCTTCAAGTCTTGCCTCCCGGTTCAGATGGATGGAAGTTCGTCAGGGTAAGTTAACCTTCTCTTCTTCGCTCGAACCTGCCGTCATCTGAACCCACAATGGAAACGCATTCCACCGAACAGCCAATTCCCGGCCACGCAATCTGCAATCTGGGAGATGCGATGGCAATATTCAGCGGAGGGATCCTGCGCTCCAACCTACACCGCGTTGTTCCCCCACCGAAATCACAGTCCGCGTACGACCGTTGGTCCCTCGTCTTCTTCACTCGTCCTGCGAACTCTGCTATCTTATCCGCGTTGAAAGACGAGAGCGAGATGATCAGAGAGGCAGTGGAAAATGCGAATGAGAGAGGGGAGAAGGGGAAGTATGAGACGGGGGTCACGAGTGGGGAGTGGTTTGCTCGTCGAATCAAATACCAGAGGATTAAAAACAGAACGGTGAGTAGTACCGAGCGCTAGAGTCAAAATCTCCTAGTTGGAACTGATTGTTGACTCTAAATAATAGGGCCCGGAAACGTGGAGAGCTAGTCGAGGGACAGAGCATAAGGATGACACCGTCAACGTTGGTGCTTGACTGCCGTCGTTTAGCGATTCGTGGGTCTCTGTGTCGCTGTACGATATTGTTTGAGCTGCAGACGTCTGTAAGTTTGCTGTCAGTTTACCGACTTCAATGGGATTACTGTCTTGCACTTCTCCGAAGCTGCCAAGACCTCACCGCTGTGGTAGACAAGGTTGCGTCTTATAATGCTACTAATATAAAGGGTACACTGCTTTTGACTCTCTGGAAAATCCAGGGCAATCTGTTGTCAACATTGAAAGAGCACGCTAGGGAATTACAAATGAATACAGCGAGGGCTCAGCAACCACCGAACCATGTTGTCCAGATCGAGCATTGAACAGAGTAAGAAAGGTGACGATCATACAAGTCGGCCTTCGGAAAGGGACTCGGGATCGATCTCGCGAGCCACAGGTCTCCACTCATTACGGTCGTCCACAGTACCAGGCGCGGTGGAGTCGGGATGCGTTCGAGGAACCGTCTCAATGTCAGATCCGAGCTTCTCCATCGCGGCGCGTTCTTCACCAGGCATGATCTTGCGACTCTGAGCGTCCTCAGTCGTAGCCTTGGCGTAAGGAGATTTCTGACGGATACGGTAGCCGTACTTCATAAGAACAAACTGGATGCAGTAGTGATATTGTCAGTCCTGCGGCAGAAAGTACAGATGAGAGCAAGAGTAAACGCACCGGCAGTGGGATCATGACAACTCCAATCAGAGCGCAAAGTGTCCCCGCCCATTGGTAGTGCAGGTTTTGGAACATCTGGCGGCCGTACAATGGGAAAGAAGCGGCAAGCATGTTACGAACGAAACCCTGCGCGGAGATGGCGGACGAGGCGTATTCGCCATACGCATCCGCGAGGTAGTTCTGGACTGCGTCGAAGATGAGGTCTGAGACGCATAGCATCCGAGGTCAGTAAGCCCACTGCAAATGTATATCGAAAACGTGAAAGAACTTACAGATAGAAAATACCATGGGGCACAACGCGAGAGTTGGCACAATCCAATGCACTTCGCGGAACTGCGTCCAAGAGAACCAGAACAACGACACCGGCAAGAGAACCGCCCCAACTCTACTCCACGCAAGTCTAGCCTCCGGAACCGGTACACCTCCATTTCTCTTCGTCGCTCTGTCGTACACCCTATTCTGATGAATCGAGGCCGCGAACGCAAAGAAACACCCGAGGATGGAAGAGATATACGGCAGTCCAGCATTTCCCTGACTCCATCCATGGTTGCCTTGGTAGGTGAGCGGGATGACAGAGAAAAACAGGAAGATAATAGCCCATGCGAAAGCCAACCAGAGAGAAAACGCAAGGACGACTGGTTCGCGGATAAGGAGGATGAAAGCGCGAGTGGTCGATGCGTAGAGGAGTGCGCCTATGGATGGTTTGGCAAGTTCTGATGGTGCGCGGTATCGGTTGTCGCCTGTGTCGCGACGAAGTTTCTGAGCATGTTTCTCAAGAATACGAGCTCCGCGGGTCTCATCCAGGAGGAAGAAAGCAACGACGAAAAGGCAACCGTTGGCGATGAGTTGAACCTATAACTGGATGTTAGATAATGTGCACAATGCTCGGGTATAGAAGGTAAACGGACCCATTCGATCCACCTCCAACCTGCGTACTGATTAATATAGCCGGAGTATAGGGGAGCGGCGACCGTTCCGAGGACGGCGGTCAGACTGAACAATGCCACCGGCAAACCTCGCTCTTCCGTGGACCAGATATCCGTCTGTGTACCAGGAACGATCGTCGTACCCGCAGCGCCTGAGCATCCAGACAGGAAACGCGCTACGATGATTGTTTGGATGTTATGTCCAGTGGCGAGAGGTATGAACCATATTGTGAAGAGAAGGTAGGAGCCGATATAGATAGGTCTACGGCCGATAAATTCGGAGAGTGGCCCAAGGAACATGGGAACGACGGCAAATGCGGCTGAGGAAAACGATGGTTGGTTCCGATGTTAAAGACCGTTGAAGTGTGATTCGTGACAAACGGGACGTACCATTGAAGACGAACAGCCCAACTTGGCCGACTTCATTGGACACACCGAATTCCCCGGTCATAGATGTTATACCAGAAGAGTACCCAGCAGTAGCAAGACCGCTGGAAAATATGATGATTAAGACCGGACGAATCTAAAAGGACTAGAAGGTTCATACATGAAGAGACAGACTAGGCAAAGCATGACGGTATTCTGCCATTTCTTCCGCCTCGTCCACTAAGGATGACTCGGTCAGCACATAACATGGAGGTGGAACAGAAACACACACATTCATGGGGTTCGTGGGATCATTTGGTTCAAAAGTGACTAGAATGACGTCCTCTTTACCATTGCTTGAACCGGCATATCGTGGGACTAGAGAGGTTCCAGAATGTGACGAGGGGGTCGGATTCCGGCTTGTATTCTCGATGTGGTCTTCTCCACCAAGTGCTTTGCCATGAACTACAGATCAGGTTTATAGTCAGCACCATAGCCATTCCTTGACAGTGAATAATGAATACTTACTATGACGAGCACCTCCTGAATCCCGCACTGCGTTCATTTGCAACGATGCAAATGGCAGTCACTCGAGAGGGGAGCTTCCGTTGATTAGAGAAGCGAGTGTGTCTGCTATCTTTTACAAGCACAAGGTAGCGCGTGGAGAATAGAGTGGAGAGTGGGGAAATATGAAGATAATTTGTAGAGTCGGGCTGATTTATATAGTACGTGTACAGCTGAGGGATGTTTCACTCGGAGCGGAATGAGTGAACACTCCGCTGTCCTCTAGGCGCGATCAGCCAGTTGGGTAACACCTCTGAGAGCACAGAACGCATCGCGAAAGCAAGACTGTAAGACTGAATGACACTGTAGTAGATAAACATTGGTCCCGGGGATGGTGGATGTCGATCGGCGGCGCTCGGATTAGTATCTTGGACGGGCCCGGGGGCCCAGTAAACAGACGCCCCGCTCCTTGTAAGAGAGCCGAAGAGGATTTATATGTACTGTATCACTGAGAAAAACCCAACCAAGTCACAAATACAGCCCTCAGATACCAGTAGGATTGTCGAAGTCGACGAGAGCGGTGAGGAGATAGGAGGAGATTCAACAACAACATTTGTTGACCGTTCCCACGAAGCGCATGCGGCGGTGGCAAAGCAGAAATAACCGTTCAAAGAGGGCTTACTTTATGTTCCCAAGGTCGATAGGGTCTCATACTTTTCTACTCAAGCGGCGATTCATTCCTCCAACTGGTAAATAAAACATGTAAATGCATAGAAAATCTAAAATAAAGGGGGAGCCACGTCCGGGCAGATATACAGTACAGTCCAAGGCTTCTCTGAATCTCGTATCATCTAACAAAGTCTCATACGACCAATCATGCTCTGCTCTGCATCAAATACGACTGCGAAAACCCACTTCCTTTCTCCGACGCAGGGCCATCCTCAACGCCACACCATTCCTTCGCATCCACGGCCAACAGAGAAAGGCCGACCAACCACTCCACGGTAATCTGAAGGACATAGAACTCGGCCTTGCGGCCATTAGAGCCTGCATCCGAGGGTGGGTTGAAAGCTTGAGCGAGCCGGTAGGCAGGGACTATGATGAGAACGAGAGAGGTGATGGAGAGCCAGAGGGAGGTGCGTCGGGGAAGGCGCGCTTCTGTGACGAGGCGGGCGTTGTAGAGGCAGAGGACTGCAACCACGATGAGAACGATGATGGTAGACACTTTTCTGGAGGATGATAAGGGGAAGTACATGAGCATTATATGGCGGACGTCAAAAGGGTTCGGAACTGACTTGTATGTCTGAACGGTCTGGGCTGTGGTAGAGTCTGATAAGCTCTTGGAGTACTCGACCCCGGATACGATCCCAAGAATACTATGACAATGTTAAACATAAGTTCACTTGACAGAGAAAGTGTACGTTGGAGGTGAGAATGCGTACATGGCGACCAGCAAGGCAAGCTCCATCAAGCGGGTGACCCGTTTCTTCTGACTATTGCCTTCATACGCGTCCCCGCGAAGGTCGTGAAATATAGTAAGCTTGACGAGTGTATTGGCTAATATCAGATACCCGATACTGAGCAAAACCTGTGAATCATTCGAACGGCATAAGCAAAGAAGACAGCACGCAGAGCATGGGGATAACATACCTGCTCAGCGATCAGCAATCCCTCGCTGAAGATCGCCGTTCCATTAAGAGCGTGTGTAATATTCTCTGCTCCGATGGCTCTGATGATCATTGTCGCCACCCTGATGACCTCGAATGCTTGGAGCCGGAGAAACGCTAGGAAGATGCGGCGAGGTCGTCGATAGTTCACGACCATACGCCACAAGCAGAGACACGTCGTGATGACATAGAGAATAGTGAAGATAATCGAGGGCGCAAGATCTTGAGAGACTGACGGCAGACCGCCAGAAAGTGAGTTTAGGGTGATGGTGCTCCCAAGTGCTGACCCGGTCGACATGCTTCAGGCTGAGTTGGTCGAAGAGCTCAAAAGAAATTTTAGTGGAGGTGTTGCGAGCATCCTTCCGACTGCTGCAGCAGTATTTATACCCATAACGCAGTTGAGCCAAAATCAGTACAAAGCTCGCCGGCGCTGGTGTCGGAGGCGTGCTCTGCGATGTGCTCGACGTTGTGCCCACGTCGCCAAAAACGTTGGACACGGAGTTTGAGGCTATGCACGGCAATGGCCGGATGGCACCGCCTCTGGAGTTGCGCCACCTCTTGGACTGCATCGTATCGTCGCATGGACGGACATGGACTTGTCTTCACAGTCTGAGGTGCAGACACGTGTGCCAAGAGACGGGTCTCGAGGAACGGGGCAGTGTCGTAACAAAAAATATGAGAATGATAAAACCGAAGACTGACTCGGAAAGAAACCCCGAGTTTTGAGCTCCAGCTGTAAGTAATTGAAGATGGGCAGAAACTAAATCAGTAGCCCAAGCCGAAAGTACTTCACCGCGATCATGATCCACTAGACTTGGTACTGGACTCGCGCAATGCCAAACGTGTCCTTCGTCTCTCCCGCCACACAGGGCCCCACCTCATCTCCACATAAAGCAAGGGACACACCGCGATACACAGACCAGCGAGCAGAACGTGCGTCCATCCGGGCTTGAGAGCGTCCAGGATCATGTTGATAACTGACATGACGGCCGCACCGAGGAAACAGCGGACGATGTTGTTCTGTATGTAAGAGGGTTTTGGCCGAACGTTAGGAGTGGAAGAGTAAGGTTATAGGTGTGAATAATAGTAAGAGACAGGCTCACACATGCGGTTATTGAGGATCCTTGCGTGGGGACGAGGTCGATGAGGAGGGTGGAAGTAGTGTTCATGATCGCATTGAACAGGTATCCCACTAAATTCGCGCCAGCCAGACGTGATTAGCAACGTCACAAGACATACCCAAGGCGGAAAGAAAACAAGGATACGGCCGCGACTCACGAAGGAACTGAAGGATCAACGGCCCCGCAATCGACACCTTCGCCTGCACACACCATCCATACCCGAGCGTGACAGCGATGAAGAAGAACGAATAGAGCGGCATCGTCCTCAACCTCGCCTTCTCGATCGGAAAATCATCTCGAATATCTCCTTCCTCATCACTGTCCATCCCCTTCTCCTCTATATCACCACGTTCCACTCTCCTCGCCTCCCTCAGTTTTTCGATTTTGTCCTTGACCCTCCTATAATCCCAATCCAACATCCTCCCCGTACCCACCGAACTCAAAAGCATCCCTCCCCCGACACTCAAATAACAAAGCCCAATCTCGGTCTGACTCAACCACGGATATGCGCTCTCAAACAGCGTAGAGATAGACGCGTTGATGCTCATACAGACCGCGTAGAATATGCCCGTGAAGACGAGAAGCGTGAGGACGTCGGGGTAGGTCAGGAGGACGAAGGGGTTGGAGAGTGGTTTGTGGGCTCTGGACGGTGGGTTGTTTGAGTTGAGTGCGCGCAGAGCTCGGCGTTGAGTCCTGCCAATGAAGGGGATGAGGGCTTTGTTGAGCCGGGGTGGGGGGATGCTTCCGTCGCCGACGAGGGCTCGAAGGGTTTCTGGGAGAAAGCTTGGGTCGATCGCAGGGTGTTCGTCAGTTTATTCTGGTGTGAACGGGTATACATGCAACGCACAGAAGGAGCGTTACTCCACAAACGGCCGACAGGATACAAAGAAACCAGAAGATAGACCTAAGAGACAAGGTCATTTGGAAGATTTGACCTTACTTAGCACACCAACTTACACCTTCCAGACAGGATCACGTTTAGCTTACCTCCAGCCAAAAGCATCCGACAGTGCCCCACCAACCACCGGTCCAATAGCCGGTCCAATCTACTAAGAGATTGAATACCCCTCTTCACACGAAGAAACACGTCACTTACCATGGGCCCTATATTGAAGAAGCCGAAGAAGCTGCCTCGTTCCGCAGGGACCGCAATATCCGCAACGACACCTGCGCCTGTTAATACGATGCATTGTGGGTGTGCGTACCAACGTCCGTCAGCATTTCATACCCTACATTCAGAACGACGAAGAAAATCTGCAAGCGCATAACTTACCAAGCGCAATCGTACTCGCCGACCCCGCCGCCTGTATACATCTCAGCACAAGAAGCAGCCAATAATCCGAAGTCGGGACGAGCGCGAGACCGACGCAGGAGAGGGTGAGGACGATCATGCAAGCGAGGAAGATCGGTCTTCGGCCGATGCGGTCTGCGATTGTGGCCCAGAACATGGGCGCTTTGAAACGAAGCGAGTTGACATTGTCGGTGAGGTGAATGGGCAGGCGTTGGATGTTAGTGGGGATCACTTCTGGCGGAGAAGGAAGGGGATGTAACGGGGATGATGGGCTTACAGATGCCTTGGAGGATCATGTAGACTGTCACGGTCAAGTTGATGAGTTCAGTCGACTGGAGGAGTTCAAATGTCGTGCAACGGTGACCGAAATGCGATGAGTACGAGATGTCACGCGACCAGGATGATACGCTGAGACAGCGCGAAAGCCCACCTTGTGAAAATCAGCAACGAGGACAGGAATTGCTGGGAAATAGATGTTGGCCGTGAAAGGACTATAGGTTCATAAAAAGAATCAGTGTTATGTTTTGCATGGTCGTCTGCGTGGAAGTGAAATAACAGAGTTAGGTACGTACCTTAAGAGCCCCGCAAAAGCGATAGTCACGACGATGAACCACTTCTCTCTCCTCGTGAAGACGCTATATGCAGTCTGAGATGGTCGCTCTTTCTCGTTCTGCTTCTCCACTGGCCCAGCTCCAACGTTAACGTTATTCGTCGACTTGGGGTCTTCCTCCGTCCGCTTCAAGTCACCGTCATTCAATCGATTCAACTGAGTAGTTTCTGCGAGTTGTGGTGTGGCGCTACTACTAGGACTCGGAGTCGTCATGCGGGGAGAGTCAGGACTAGATCTCGGCCCTGTCAAATTCGAGTCGTCGCGTTTATGTTCGTGTTCGTCACGGTGTTCGTCAAGAGTAGGAGTGTGGGATGTCGCAGTTCGAGCACCGAGACGTCAAGTTTTAACGATCCAGAAGCCGTCTGAGTCAGACCCAAAAGACCGAAGAAAAAGTTTAGCGGCAAGCAAGCGGTGAGTGCCAATGACCTCGAGCCTGCGCGAGTCACTGCGTCAAGTGTCAGAATACGTATGAGACATGTCCTGGAGACCGTCCTCATGATACGATTAGATTACAGCCCTGGACTCATGGTTCAATTTGCTGAGAAAGAAAACAAGAAAAAATGTGTGAGTTATTTGCGAGAGCCGAAGAGCCGTTGGGCCGTCGGAGGGAAGTCGGATTTGGATTCGAATTCGGACGCATTTCAGTGGTTGAAGTGGTTTGGACTCCGATTTAAAATATAACCTGAAGGGCTCCGTAGATAACAACCATGGAGACCAGGACGAGTTAGTATCTGTGAGCAGGAAGAGAGAATAGAACAGGACGCTGAGATTTTACATAGCAGATATTGGATGGAAGCTGGCCAAAATTCGAATTTGAGGCGGTGCAGCCACCGAGCTGAGTTTGAACAACAACGTTGTGGCGGTGGCGACACACCTTCCAAAAGCATGCAACATCGCAAGGACTCGAGCAATCAAAGGTCCATGAGCGTGCATCGTGCATCGCTATGAGACCTTAGCTTCAAGCTTCCTTAGACTGAGCCGGGCACGCGAGGGAGTCGTCCATTTCAAGTTTCATGCAACTTGTGGAAGGAGACAACCTTCAAAATGGGTATAAATACCGGATCCAGATATCCAGAGCGCAAACGAATATTATGGTATAGATTCCGTATTCTACTAATCAGAAAGAGAAGGGACCTTGATGTGACTGTGTGCTAGGAAATCCAGGTGTTGGAGTGAGTGAGCGGAAGAAGATGAGTGGACTCGGAATGAAGTAAGAGATGGATATAAATATGGATTGATGTATATGTCTGTATGTGTGTGGGTGTGTGCATGCTGTCTGAATGGTGAAAAGTCTCCAAGCACCAGCGAGCAACGTAGATGATACAAACGGCCTTATCATGAAGCAGATAGATGAATCGATGAAAGAGAAAGACTCGGATGATGTAGATGTATACAATGCAACGCAAATTCGGAAGAGCACGGAATGCGACGGAGAAGAAAAAATACAGAAATTCAAGGACTGCGTCGACTTTCTTCTATCTTTCTTGAGTATCGCGCCAAGAGATGGACTCTCTACCTACCTACCTACCTCACGCATCCCGGATATCGATCTGCACGAACAGCGTCGAGAACAGATACTGCGAAAGTTGCGAATCATGCAACGGCAAATGTCGGAACCCTATATCAAGCAGCATCAGCATCGTCAACGACCCTTCCCCCCAAAAACTGTAAACCAAAGAAGAAAAAAAGCAAAAACTCACCCTCCCTCAAACTCCCCAAACTAACCCCATAAACCGCCAAAGGCTCCTTATCCTCGTCCGCGCCCTCCTGCCTAACCGCAAACCTAACAAACACCAGCTCCCTCATATCCCCCACACAATCAAACGGCAAGCTCAGCGCCTCCTCCCAGACCGGATTGAACCCGTTGTTCTTCACGACGCTCGTCCGGTACGTCACCGTGCGCGCCGTCGACGTCGACGGCACCGAGGCGTATTTCGTGCTGCCCGAGGCGGAGGTGGAGGAGATGGCGGCGGTGGAGGTGCGTGTGGTCGTTGTGCTCGTTCCTGGAGTTAATTTGGACGAGGAGGAGGTGGAGGTGGAGGTGGTGGGAGGAGGGGTGGATTCGGATGTGGCGCCCTTTGAGGCGTGAGATGTCGGTCCGCCCGCGGGCGTGAAGGTGGGCGTCGTCGCTCCGGTGCCGGTGTTGGGAATAAAAGGTGACTGGGTCCAGTCGGGTACGTGGACGGAGACTTCGACGTAGGGATCGATGATGGACTTGTTCATGATCTCGTGGCCGTCGCCGTCCTTCGGTCTAGGGAGCTGCTGAGCCGAGATGATCTATGAAGACGTCGGCCGTTAGAAGAGGAAGAAAGGAAGAAAGGAGATGAACGTGAACATACGGTGATATCGAGGAAGTGCTTCGTGCGTTTCGCGAGGAGCTCCTTGTCGGTCGTCCTCAGCGCAAGCGGCTTGAGGACATATCCCGACCTCCCATTCCTCTGAAACATACAATGATTGATCATATACCCCAGATCACAAGTCTGCCAATTAATAGCGACCAACTGACAGCCCGCACTCCAATACCTATGCGGCTCATAATTGCTCGAACTGACCCTCATCCCCTTCGGATACACCCTAACGAGATGCGTCCGATTATGCTTAATCAGATCGCTCATCCCGCTCCCCTGCTTGAACATCTTGTTCGCCGTGTTCTCAGAGAGCGAGAAGACGTGCTCGGGCGCGTATTGTTCCTTCTTGTTCAGGCCGCGGCATTTGACGCCGACGGTGTAGACGAGGAGGGAGAGCAGAGAGAGCGACATCCGCGGCTTTTCTTTGCCGTTGGAAGACTGTTTGGAGTGTTTGGAGAGTTGGGACTGAGAGGAGGTGGAGCTGGCGGAGGAGCGGCGGCGGTGGAAGGCGTGCGATTGGGAAGGAGGGGAGGACGTAGAGGATTTGTTACGGTGGTGAGTGAGTATATTCCTCGCTTTATGGAACTCTTGCTTCAGCTCTACAGTTATCCGTCAGATTCAACTGAAATATAAAGAGGCAAAAAAAAACGCACCAGAAACAAACTCCCCATCCGTCGACGAACTCGCCTCCGTCGAAGTCGACTCCTCCTCCACCTCCACCGCCTCTCCTGTCCCTCCTGCTCCTGCTCCTGCTCCTGCTCCTGCTCCCATCCCAATCGCACCCGCCGGCGCCCCAGCCGCCACATACAAATTCTTCGCCTTCAACATCACCTTCCCCCTCAATCCCTCCGGACTCGGCAACACCTCGATCTTCCTCCGTCCCTCCACCGGCTCCCTGACCAAACTGTCTCCAAACACCTCGAGCATGATGTCCACCATCGTCTCCTGCTGCTGCAACCCGCAGTGCACTTCCGCGCTGATGATGATGGGGTAGGGAGAGACGACGAAGGCGTATTTGGCGATGGCGAGGCAGGCGTCGCGCAGGGAGACTTTGGAGGTTAGGGTTTTGCCGTGGTAGACTACGGGGCCTGTTGTGGGGTCGCCGTCGTAGATGTCCACTGTTTGACGAAGATTAGGTCGGTCAAGCTCTCTGGACCGTAAGCATCAGGAAATAAAATTAAGAACAGGCTTACGTTCAACGCTCCGACAACTATGCAACAACGCCCTAATATACCCCTCGATCGTACTATCCCCCACGAGCTGATGTCCCACCAAATACGTATTATGCGACGAAGAGATATAATACTCTGACAGCGGCCGGGACATGTCGTGGTACACGCCCAGGTTCTGGTCGACAAAGGCAGCGTTGTCGGTGGAGAGGAGGAAGGAGGTGAAGCCTTCGGGGGACATGATTAGGGAGTCTACGTCGATGGGGGGTGCTGGAGTGGGAGAAGGTGGGGCGGGAGCTGGGGTGGGTGGCTGAGACGAGGCAGCGGGAGCGGGAGTGGGAGCGGTAGATGGAGATGGTGTAACGGGGGAGGTGGAGGTGGAGGGAGTGGCAGAGGCAGAGGCGGGGGCCGTCGAAGCGCTGGCGTTGGTCTGAGCTGCTCCAGAAACCTGTCCCGCTCCCAACGCAGGGCCAGGTCTCACACTCCCCTCCGGTTCCTTCCCCTTCCCCTTTCCTTTCTCCCCACTATCCGACTCCTTCGCCTTCCCTTTCTCGGCATTCTTTGCCCCTGCCCCTGTCGCACTCCCATTCATCACAGCCTCGCCATTCGTATCCCCAGTTTGCTTCGTCGGGTTAGCCGGCGCAGGCGCAGAGAGGGGATTCGTCGATGTGGCGTTGGCGTCGGTAGACCCAGAGGAAGGAGCAGCAGCGGAAGGAGCAGAGGCAGAAGCAGAAGCAGGGGAAATAGTCGAGGAAGCGTTGGCCGGAGTGGTCGAAGTCGGGGTCGAAGTCACAGGAGCGGGAGCGGGAGCAGGAGCAGTCGAGGCGGTCGAATTCGGGGGAGCAGACGCGTATTTCGCAAATACGACTTTGAGCTCTTCGTCGCTCAGGTCGGACTAAATGCAAGGGGAAAAAAATGAGTAACCCAAAGGCGCGTTTTCAGTTTCAGTTTCAGTTTCAGTTTCGGTTTCGGTTCCGATAGGGACAGGAACATGACAAGAAATCGGTGGGATGGCGGACATGAAAGCATATTAGAAGCGAATCAAACGCACCTTCTGACAAACCCTCATAAACCGCTCAAACACAACAAAATCAAACACCGCTCCCTCCCCTTCCTTTCCTCCTGCTCCTCCTCCTACTCCCACTCCTGCTCCGGAATGCGAATGGTGTTGATGCCGCTCATGCGAAAACCCCCGCGCACAAAGTTTCTTATAAAGCCTATCGAGCTCCGGGCGCGTCTTGAGGAGTTTCACGAAGCGTTGGAAGTTGGCAAAGTCGAGATAGCCGGCGTTGGAGACGTCTGCTTGCTGTTGGGGGGTGGGCGGGGGCGGGGTCGAGGTCGAGGATGCCGATGTGAGCGGAGTCGTATGGGTTTGAAGTTGCGGGAGCGGGGGAGGGGTTGTTGAGCGGGGGATCAGGATTAGAAGTTGGGTCGGAGACGGAGTTCGAGTTTGATTTCGACGAGATTTGCGAAGACGGCGGGCGAGATCCGTGCACAGGCAGAGAAGAAGAAGAAGAGTCGGTCAGCCCAACGCTCCCATTTCCGATCCCATGCGAAACATTAGACAAGAACGAGGCAGGAAAAGAAAGGGCCGGAATCGGAGGACGTATACTCTGTGCGTCAGCACCAGAACCCGCATCGGTAGAGGCGGAGGCAGAAGCGTCATAATACCCCGAAGACGGCAAGATATCGTCTAAATGCGGAAGATCAGGGAGATGGGGCATATGAGGGAGGTGCGGGAGATGAGGATGCGGGATGTGGGAGAGTAGAGGCATGGGTGGCGCTGAAAGGAGTGAGATGGTGCGAAAGGCAGAAGGTGGGAGTCAAAAGGCAGAAGGTAAAAGGCGTAGGGTGAAGGGGAGAGTCTAAGAACAGAATATATGCTATGAATGGCAGTGGCCTCGTGCATAAACATGGTCATGAGCATGCATACAATGAGCGGGCATCGATGGACTGCACTGCTGGAGCGAGCTGCCTCTGTGGCACCACACTCGGTTGATCGAGGTCATGCTTAACCGCACACGGCAAATCGAAGAAAAGAAAGAAGAGAGAATGGGAGTCGCCTAGTGCATGCTCATGAGCATGCATACAACGAGCAGGCATCGATGGACTGCACGTAGCGTTGAAGCGGAGGTGCCACACTGAGGTTCAGGGACCTGATCGACGTCATGCGCGCACGCAAGCATGCACGTCCAAACGAGAGCCGGATCGAGGAAAGCAGAAACGAAAGAGAACAAGAGAAAGAAATCGAGAAAGAGAAGAAGCTGACCTGAAACCTCCTCAACAAATCGTCCTTACTCGGATTAATATTCAACCTCTTACACAACATCTCCACATCCTCAAACCTCAACCTCTGATCCGCCTCTCCTCCTCCTACTGTTCCACCCCCCCACGTCCCCCCCTCCCCCATCCCCTCCGCCCCCCTCCAAACCTGCCTCTCCCACACCTGTTCCCTCAAATCCCCATTCCCCAACCCACTCATCAACTCCCTCCTCACGCCCAACAGCCTGCGCAAAGTGACGTCCCACATCCCAAAGACCTCGCGCGTGGGCGCGATGACGTGCCACGTCTTGTATTTGCCTTCGAGGACGTAGATGATCGTTAACCAGCGGGATTCGTAGGCGGAGGAGAAGTTGAATTGGGAGAGGTAGTAGCGGGCTTCGGAGCCTGAGCGGAGTTCTTTGATTGTTTCGATTGGGACTGTTTGGGTGTGTGCACAATGACAGATGAGCTTCAGATCCAGGAGGGCAGGAAGGATGGATGGATGGGATGAGAGGAGGAGGATGAATACACACTGATCCGATGCTTCTTACTCTCCCATATGATCTGTCCCTGGTCAGGATCGAGACGAAAGACGACGCGCTGTTGTTTCTTAGCGGACACTTTCGTCATTGGGGTGCCCTGCTGCAGGAGCTGGGGGACTGTGAAATCGGCCATGGACGGTTTCTGGTCTGCTGGTGGTGGTTGTGGGGTCGCCATCGTCGACGTTGTTAGTGTTGTCGTTGAGGAGGATGGTGGTGGTGGTGGTGATAGTGAGGACGAAGACGAGGGGTCGTGTGCGGACAAAGGTACAGACACGGGTTCGCCTTGTGTTGATACAGGAACCGAAGAAATGGGCCTCTGCTGTGGAGATGATGATGATGATGCAATCCGAGGCCTAACCGTCTCCGTACTCGCGTTCGACAACGACCGCCTCACGTTGACGCGTCCCAAAGGCTGCGACGGACTGTTCTGCGCTGCGTATGCGTTCCGGACGGAGAAAGTGATGATGGAGCCCACGAGGCTCGCACGCGTCCCTCTTCCTCTTCCTCCTGCCCTTCCCCCTCCTTCTCTTCCTCCTCCTTCTCTTCCTGCCGTTTCTACTCCTTCACCACTAACCCCCACGTCACTCATCGCCCTCGCATGTCGTCCCTTCGGCTCACCAGTCTCAGTGATAGTCCCAATACTAGTGCTACTACTGTTACTGTTTCCGGTCCCAGTCCCGGGGAATCGAGGTACGGATACGGATGCGGATACGGTCTTGAGTTTGCGCCGTAGAGACGCGAGCGTGCGCAGTGCGGACGAGTCTGATTTAGAGCGGGAGGGTACTGGTGAGGGAGCGGGCGCTGATGCTGATGGTGTGGACGTGGATGTGGACGACGTTTCGAGGTTGGGGACGGAGGACGAGGACATTGAGGTGGCCGCTGACATTGACGTGGACGTGGACGTGGACGCAGACGGCGTGAAGTACGTCTCAGGCGCGAGGGCAGCGTTGAGCCGGCCTCGCGAGTTGAGCACGTTCTCCGCTCGACGGAGTGAATGCGATCGGTGGATGGGCACTCCGTTGTCGCTTGGGGGTGCCAGTGTCGTTGTTGTTGGTGGTGGTGGGGAGCTCATTGTTGTTCGTGTTCGTGTATGTGTATATATGTTGAGGATGAGATAGATGGGTGCAAGGTGAAGTTGAGGGGATGAGGATAAGCTTCGCACCAATCAACCGACGGGCGAACGGAGCTTCAATGGGTAGGATAGGATTATATAGAGTAGAGTAGTTATAAGTAATGCATGATGGATAATGTAAGCGCTGCTGAGCGGTGAGTCCGTTGCTGTACGAACACGTTCGTATTGCAGACGCTCATCATCTGTACACTACGCTAACTGTAAGTACCCTATCATCGCTCTTCACGAATCACGAACTCGAAGCTCTTTGATTCTGGAGGACACGAGTTCTCTGCACGTCTACGGCGATCGTTCTAGTATATTTGAAGCTTTTCTGCATAAACAGGTTGTCTCTTCCTCGAGTTCTTGGCATCAACCGAACATATGTCTTGTGTTGCCGTCGTGCCGTCTGGTTTGGCCTCCATACACGAGTAGACAGGGGCTTCAACTTCTCCGCGATGCTGTGTCTCTGTCTCTTCTCCTCGTTCCGTCCATAGCCCCTCGGTCTGTCCACCAATCGTCCACGACTCCACGTACTGACGCGCACGGCTTTCACATCCTTATTATTATAATAGACGCTCGTTCGAAATCTCCCTCGTCCAGGCTCCTCGTTCCCGCCCCGTCTAAGTGCTCGATTGACTCCTCAGCGCAGAATCGGTCGAGGCCGTCATCTCAGTCATCAACATCATCTTGGGCGCGCTCAAGCCCGGATGGACGCACGTTCTGCTCGCCGGTCTGTGCATCGCGGTGTGTCCCCTGCTTTATGTGGAGATGAGATGGGGACCCGTGTGGCGGGAGAGACGCCGGAGGAGACGTTTGACGTTGCGCGAGTCCGGTACTAAGTCTAGTGGATCATGATTGCGGTGGATTACTTTTGACTTTGCTAATGATTTAGTTTTCTTCCTACTCAGTCATAGCTGTGAGCCTGCCAGTGTTCAAATCGAAGTTCTCGAGTTCTTTGCGGGTCGGTCTGCAGCTCTAATCACTCCGATTTATCGATTCCGACACTGCTCCGTTCTTCGAGACCCATTTTTTGGTTCATGGGTATATTATCACCACGTCTGCAGTTCTGACTGGGAAGACGAGTCCATATGTGTGTGCGGTGATATGATGCAGTCCAGGAGGTGGCGCAGCCTCCTAAAGGCGGTGCCACCCGGCAACTGCCGTGTCTCAAAGATCGTGTCCGGCGGTTTTGGTAGTGTTGCCGCCGCTCGGTTTGGCTTCACTTGGCTCGGCTTTCCCACGAAGCCACCTTTTTTATGAACTGAGCCGAGCAGAGCCACTTCACCTTCAAGCCATCCCGAGCCGAGCGGCGGCTTGGGCTTGGCTCGGCTTGAAACTCGCTCAAGCCGTCTTCAGCCCGTATCTACTTATTGCGACGGAGGACGCGCCCTAGGACACTGAAAAAAATACTTATAATTCCACAGACTGTCACAGGCATGTAGCGGACAGTCAACGAGACTCACAAGGAGCGTTTCGAAGGGGAAATAGGCACTGCAGGTAGGATCTCCGGCTGTCTAAGGAGATTCTAGATCTGAGGTATCATTTACCGCTCATTATTTTCGGCGAGGCTGTAACATCACGTTCTGTCTAATCAAAAATGCGAGAAATATTCACACATGTACCTAATGATATAATTTCTTGTTAGAGTATTTGAACCGTCTATATGTGTCGTTTTGGGAAATGCTAGAGGATTATCGTTGACTTTTTGCCCTCTGAGAGGCGTGGGTCGGGCGTTGCCGGCAGCTGACAAGCCTTCCTTGCGAGCTGTGGCGCGGTGTCACGTCAGGACGGCCACATCTGCGCGACTACGAAAGCCGGGCAGCACTCAGTGGCTACAAACCTCATACTAATACCCGGTATGAACCAGGTCACCTCTAAAAGCATATAGATTGCTCCAAATAATTTATTTGGTGAGTGATTAGAGGGTGCGACGACTTTTCTGTACGACTGTGACTGCATGTGACGCAAAACATCAGCTCGGATCAGCTCAAGCCGCGTCTGAGCTGAGCGACCGGCTTGGCTTTGCGCACAGCACAGAACCGAGCCGAGCTGAGCCGGAAAGTATGGCTTGCAAAGTTTGACTTCGCTCGGCTTGAAACAGATTGACTCGGCTCACAAACTGGCTTCGAGCCAAGCGGCGGCAACACTAGTTCGAGTCAGCGACTCAACTAAGCTCAACTGAGTCTTCATCGACATCCTGCGATTGTCGCAAGGTGTGTAACGAGTCTTTCCATTCCATGGTACTCCATTGGACTCATACGATACTGACCGCTGGCATGCAAGACTGAGAGTGCGAGCTGGAAAACGAAATTGAGCCCGCCCTCAGCGATCCCCAAGAGCTATTAATAGAAGCAACTATGAAAAGCTCGTTGTGGCCCTAATGTTGTTCTTCTTCGGAGCCCCAATGTGCTGCCAGTGGGGAAAGCGGCTCTATCGAACCGAGCGGTACTAATAGGGAACCATCCTCGAGTACTTGAGTCATCGAGAAGAGCATGCCATTGCACAATATGACCTCCAAGAAACGCAAGTCGCCTCGAGACCGTGACGCCTCGATGTAAATCTGCGAGTCAGACTCAGGCTAGCGCTCTTGTCTTTGTCTTCCCCACTCTCCGACTACGACGGATGTCTATTCGGACAGTGCTCATTGCTGACGATCAGGGCCTGAAGGTGGGCTCTGACCCAGACCAGGACCCTCGAGCTCAACCTGGGGCTCCTCAGCCCCCAGTAGCAGGTCACACGACCACTAGCTCTGGGTGGGATACGACCCATGGCGACGCCGATTCGCTTCCCAGACAGCTGGAGAAAGGAGAATCGCCTCTCGAGGTAATGGATTTGAAAGACACTGGGTCTGTGGAGGAGGATCGACCCTACAGCGTCTTTACGAAGAATGAGAAATGGTTCATCGTCGTGGCTATTGCGTTTGCGGGACTGTTGGGGTGAGCGTTTTCACATTTGCTAGTCCCCATTGATATGTCGTACGCGATACTGACAAGTACTTATATCGTTCGAAGTCCTCTTACAGTCAACATCTATTTCCCATCCATACCTGTTCTGGTCGCTGATTTCAAGAAGGTAACGTTCGTTCTATTGGACCCACATTTGTTAGGCTATGGGGCACGGGCGACTTTGATAGCTTGGCGATTTGGTCTGATTTTTTCCAGTCGACTGAGCTCATCAACTTGACTGTGACGGTCTATATGATTCTCCAAGGAATATGTGGGTGACTCCTGCTAGCACTTCGACGAATTATAACTCGCTTTATGCGTCGCTTCATACAACATCTTCACCTCGGTCACTTACTTATCTCTCTTCAGCACCCATGTTCTGGGCAACAATCGCTGACCGCATCGGTCGAAGACCGATAACTCTCGCATGCATGGCCGTCTCGACAGTGTCGTCCGTCGGCCTCGCCCTAGTCCCGACATCAGATTATTGGTTGCTCCTTGTGCTACGATGCATACAGGCGACCGGATCGGCTGCCAATACCGCACTAGGTGTGCATTTGCGCAACCTCTTTTCGACTGTTGTACTCGATTCGTTGACACGAGCTATTACTGCGATTATAAAGGCGCGGGTGTAGTCGCTGATATCGCGGTCCCCGCGGAAAGAGGCAGTTTCTTTGGATTTTTCTATATAGGACCTATGGTGCGTAACTCGCTATGGCGTCACGTCTTCCCTTGGGTACTGCAGCTCAAGAGATTCTATACTTTTCAGATTGGGCCTGCTGTTGGGCCTGCGATCGGCGGTGCGCTTTCGGATGCGCTTGGCTGGAGGTAAGAGCAAACGAACTCCGCGTGTCTTTCCCTTTGCGTGTCTATTTTTCTGAGATTGAACAACTGATGACTTTGCGACTAGGTCCGTCTTCTGGTTCCTTGCCATTCTGTCCGCGATCTGCGGAGTGGTTATCCTTCTGTGCGTCGCAAGCTCACTCACCTACAGGTAAAAATCGTGCTGACTCGGGGCATGACCCTCCAAGTTTCCTCCCGGAGACGCTTCGTGTGCTCGTCGGAGATGGAAGCATACCCCCACCCCGACTCAACAAAGCCCTCCTCCCCTTCATCGGTCGCAAACAACGTCGCTCGCGCCGTGACCTCGACGGTGTAAATCTCAATCTCAATTCCGGCCCTACAACGCCCTCCAACAAATCGCTCTCCAACCCTTTCGTCCTCCTAACCTATCCTGACGTTTTAACGCTCCTCATTTTCACCGGAGTGTTCTACGCGGTCTATATGAGCGTGGCATCGTCTATCTCGACGTTGTTCAAGGAGGCATACCCGTGGTTGAATCAGACGCAGATAGGGCTGTGTTATTTGAGCGTGGGGAGTGGTATGTTGGCAAGTTCGGTGGGGACGGGAAGGATGCTGGATTGGGATTACAGGAGGATGAGAGATAGAATTATAAAAGAGAGGGAGGCAAAGAGGCGAGAGGGTGGGCTTTCGGACAAGAAGAATGCTAATGCAGAGAGAGACGGCGGTATCAACTTTATAGATGACTTTCCGATCGAGCTGGCTAGGTTGAGAACGATGCCGGTGTTTTCTTTCTTTTTCATCGTCGTGCTGCTGGGCTATGGATGGTGCATACAGGCGAAAGTTTCCATCGCGGTGCCGTTAATCATGCAATTCTTGAGTAAGTCAAGGGCCTTCTTGTTGATTGAAACTTTCTCTGCATAATGCGCTCAATATGGCTTTTATGCAGTCGGATACTTGTTCAACGCCGTCATGAATGCCGCTTCGACTCTTCTGATCGACCTCGTCCCCTCTCAAGGATCGTCAATCACCGCATGCGTGAGTTCTGTTTTGACCACCATTCTCTCCAGCCGTGATTCGCAATCCCCTCCCTACCTGGCCATTCATTTATTGACTGCTCTTGCGTACAGAACAATCTCGTTCGCTGCTTCCTTGGAGCAGCGGTCATCTCCGTCATTAGCATCATACTGGACGCTGTCAAGCCCGGATGGACGCATGTTATCCTCGCGGGTCTGTGTATCGCGGTATGCCCTTTGCTTTATGTGGAGATTAGGTGGGGTCCTGTGTGGAGGGAGAGACGGAGGAAACGCATGGCGCTGCGCGAGTCCTAGGACGCATAGCGATGAATGAACCTCGTCCAAACCTCCTTAGATGGTGTTGAGGATTAAAAGGGATAATGACATCATGCAGAGCGGTGTCCATTAGAGTGGGATTACGCACATAGACGCATCCAATCGCCTCCAGTTGTCTCGTCTTTTCTTTGGATATATTGTGGTTTTTGAAATCAAAGAATACGATCTGCTTTCTTCCTCCATACTACAATATATCGCTTTCATGTGAGGTTTCAGCATTCAGAGACCGAGTTCTGCGCGAGAGGGGGAACTAACTGATAACGAATGCAATCCTATGGTAAGGTCAGGGCCGTAAGGTACGTATGACACTTCAACTTCAGTCAAACGTTGCTGACAGTCATCCGACGTTTTTTTTGGGCTTACTCATTCTCAATCATCGTCTCATCGTTCTGAGGACAATACAGTAATCGCTACCTCCCGGACATCAACCGGAACCTGCACGATGGAGAACCAGGCCACAGTGGTCCATGGATAGGAGTGCCCCACTTGTGCGCCACATCGCCACAGTTTTCATCGGAAGCGACCGGTATCCCACGTTTCCGCGCTCACCTAGGCCGGCGCCCGAGGGCCGAGACCGTCAACGAGGTGGGAAGCCGACGGACCGACCAGAACGCTCTGTTGGGCTTTCGTCGTCCGCAACATCGTTGGACGTTGTTTTCAGTCTGTATTTGACCACTACGCTTTGCAACTTGGACAGTTTCCGTTTACAGCGAGTATCAATATTCGCAGAGGTCAGCTGAGCAGGGGACAAGCCAGGCACCGAGGTTGTTCCGGCGGTGGAAATTGTCATGTGCTTCTCGATCACGCAGATCGAATTAAAAGTTTTTCAACGCTGACGTCGATCACAGTTGCTCCGTTGCTCCTCCGAGAGCAGCCACTTGGGCCCATATCTGCCGTTTCTGGCTGATGTAATCGATTCTTCTATGGTCTGAGAACAGCAGCGTCGCGTTCTTTCTCTTTGGTACAGCTCAGATTCTGCAAGCTTTGACCGACACATAAACATAGTGTGAAAGGCCGACTCTAACGGTGGGAGCCACCATTCAGTTGTGATAAAACTGTGAGGACCCTCGTCGAGCTTCGGGATAGCGGGTGGCAGACATTTCCTCCGCTCGTTCGCACCGCCTCCACCCGGCTTACCCTCAATATGATGAACAAATTTACCGCCCGCTGCCCCCTTCTCCAGGGCCCTTATAAAAACTCGCCCCAGTGGGCCCCCATCCCTCCGCCCTTCAGCCCCTCGTCTACCCCATCTTTCTCCACTAACACTCATCGCCTTCTCAAGCATGCCCCCTCATGATATGATAAGAGGTCGCAGTACCGCAGACCTTCAGCATGGTATGTCCTCATCCATCTAAACTATGGCCGGGATGGTACTGACGAATGTATTCCATAGGCAAGGGTCTGACCGGCGAGACTGAGCACGTCGACAAGGTCGGCCAAAGCAGCGCCGGCCCCTCGTCAGGGCCCTCATCCACCATGCAGACACCCGCCATCTCCGCCGTCACCAGCCATACTACCACCACCAGGGCCAATGACGATATCATACTCGTTACCTGGGAAGAGAATGATCCGACAAATCCTATGAACGTACGTTATTTGAGCTAACTCTTCCCATGCACACTCACTTATCGCCTTCTACAGTGGTCCAAAGCTAAGAAATGGCGGACAACCATTCTTCTTTGCTTCATGTGCCTGTTCATGTGCGTATATTTCTCCGTCTTCTGTCTTCGTCCATCTTCTCACGAGAAAAAAAAATACAGTGGCTTGGCAACTGCAGCTTTCTCCTCTGGCATTGAAAGCATGTGCGAAGAACTCGGCGTAGCCACTGAGGTTGGCCGAGTTGGCATGTTCGTGTTCAACGGTATGTTTTCTCCCATCAACCTCTCAGACCACAGTACTTATTAACCGATCCTTTCTACCAGCCTCATTCGCCATCGTTCCCATGTTCCTCGGTCCCCTTTCCGAGTTCATCGGCCGCAACCCCATCTACCTCGGCTGTTATGCCCTCTTCACCGTCTGGTTTATCCCCATCGCCCTCGCCAAAAACATCGCTACCGTCATCATCGCCCGTCTTCTCTCTGGATGTTTCGGAGCCGCTGGCACGACTATCATTCCAGGTACCTTGGCCGACATCTGGAGCACTGAGGAGCGTGGTCTACCCGTCGCGTTGTTCAGTTTCGTCGCCGTCTTCGGTACGGTCGCGGCACCTCTCTACTCTGGTTTCATCAACGAGACCATCGGCTGGCGTTGGATTGAATGGGTACGTACACCTCTCTCTCTCTCTCCGCACATCACAGTCGTTGATAATTTGTCTGCAGGTTCAACTCATCGCCAACGGCTGTCTCCTCGTCGTCGAACTTCTTTTCCTGCGTGAGACCCGTGGTGCCCTCGTCCTCGCAAAGCACGCCAAGAAGCTCCGCGCTGACACTGGTGATGACCGCTACCGTGCTCCTTCCGAACTCGAAACCCAGTCGCTCGGTGAACTCCTCCACGCCTCCACCACTCGGGCCTTCATCCTCCTCGTCCGCGAACCCGTCGTATTCTTCTTCTCCCTCTGGCTCGCCTTTGCATGGGCCATCATCTTTCTGTTCTTCTCCGTCATCCCGCTCACGTTCCAGAACCATCATGGTTGGAGCCAGGGTGTCGCTGGCCTTCCGTACATCTCGTCGATCATGGGCTGTTTCTTCGCGTTCGCTGCGAGTGTCCACCAGCAGAAGGTGTACGCCAGGATTAGGGAGCAGAACGGTGGTGTTCCGAGCCCGGAGGCAAGGTTATGGTGGAGTAGGGTCGGAGCTATCCTTTTGCCCGTCTCGTTGTTCTGGTTCTCCTGGACTCAGTTCGCCAGCGTGCATTGGATCGTCCCCACCCTTTCGCTTTGCCCCATGGTCTTCTCCATCTGTGCGTCTGTTCTTCATTCACCATCTTTTCTTCCACCTTGCTGACCGATCACGAATCATTTTAGACCTCATCTTCGACGCTGTCCAAAACTATCTTGCCGACGGCTATGGCGAATATGCCTCTTCCGCTATCTCCGCCCAGGGCTTCATCCGTAACATGCTCGCGGCGTCCTTCCCTCTATACTCCACCCAGATGTTCACCAACCTCGGATACCAATGGGGTGGAACTCTCTGTGCGCTCATCGCCACCGTCATGATCCCTCTTCCCGTGAGTTTCTGTTCTTCTTCTTTTTCGACAATCTCCCTCAGCTCTTCCATATCCCTCGTCATCTGCGACCGTATTCTGACTTCCGTTTGCTTCTTTAGTTCATTCTTATGAAGTACGGCGAACGCATCCGCGAGAGGTCTCCTTACGCAGCCGCTACCACCCAGCTCACCGCCGTAGCCTCCCGTCCTCCCATCGAACAGCGCATGTCCGAGAAGGTTGCTACTCCTTACGTCCGTACGCACACAAAGACCGGTTCCAAGGCCACGCACCAAGAAGCCACTGGTGCATTCGATCACCATTCGATTGAAGAGAAGCACGCATAGGTTCTTTGTGCTTTGAAGTCTTACTTAATGCTTAACCGTTTACGATCACACATCGACATCGACTTTAGACTCTTAGACTGTGATACTAAAACATCAAACGAAAATCGTTGTATTTCCATGGCTGTTGCTTTATTGCTTTTATCACGCCCTTATTTTCTCCCCTCCCCTCCTCATTGCCTCGCCGTCGTCACTCTTCCTCTTCCCTCAACACTTAAATGCTCCATCTCCACTTTCGAAACCTTTGTATTACTGAACGATACCTCCATAGTTACTGGCGCGCTTGCTTCCGTAGGCTCTTGTTCGGCTCCATCTCTTTACTTCATTCGCATGCCCATCCCCGAAACACGACCGCATACTTACATACTTATACCGCACACCTAATGGCAATCAAAGATCACATTGGCTTTCGTCCATCCATCGATGCTTGTGTGTTCTCTTTTATTATTCTCGGGCCGAAATTGGCATCCTTGCCACCAGTGCCGACGAGTGGCAATCATATGCGGCGTGTGGGTCTGAGTTTGGTCGGGTCAACCGTTGGAGGCCTCGAAAAATGTGGCGCCGGGCGGGTCGTGGACACTAGTGACTCGTGAGTCAATGAATTTTGGTCCCTTCCGAGTGTATATTGAAGCATTCAAACGGAGGATCTTAGAAGGGGTAGGATGGAAGGAAAAATATGATCTATAAATTGCGTGGGACAAGAAATCGCACAAAGACGCCACCAACCCATATTCGGACGCATCGAGACAATGCCGCTTACATACGCAACTGGGCGCTGGCAGCAACCATGACCATCAGGCTTTCGCTCGGCACCACCCGTTTCGCTTTGTTTGTTTCAACTGCGACCTCGCATTGATGCCCAGTTCTAAGTGTCGTCATGCTCTCGGCACTGTTGCCAATTTGTGTCACTGGCAGGCTTTCCTTGGGCTTTCCTTTCGCTTTGTTCCTGCCGCCGGGATGTTCGACTTGCATTTATGGGCTTTCCTTGTGCCCAAATATGGACGTCTTCTTATCAAAGCGCAGCTGCGGGCAAAGTTAGACGCCGAATCGCTTTGTGGCTCACTACCAAACATTGACCGGGTCGTAGGTATATAAAAAGACCTCATCTGGATGCGCCACTCACTTGCCCTCATTTCCTCCCGCCTGCTACTGACTCAAATTAAATCAAGCCGCCATCGTCGTACTACGGATATGGACTCACAAATGCATGTTTCTCCTATCAGACGAGCCTCTAAACGTGGTCGAAGGGTGTGTAATTCTTGTTCGTTGACTCTACCAATTAAACATTTCTCATTGTTCGATACTCCATGCAGAGACCCACAGGGAGACCTGTGATGTCCGTCGACCTTGGTGCCGTGTTCTACCGTGCGGAAAACCCAAATAAATCCGTACCAAGGACTGGATGCGGTCTGATCGTCCAAGGAGCTCTGGCTTCCTCCGACCCCCAAACCACCCACCCATTCATTACTGGGGGAGCGCTGCCTTCGTCAGCAGCAACCTTGCTTGGAGGGGGGCGGGGCTTCTTCACATTTCGGCACTGCACGCTCCTTATTACTAGCCACACGTGTCATTTATTCTAGCAAATATCATAGATTTTCTCTTCTAGTTCAAGCAGCGTAGCAATCCGTACGAAGAAGAGGCCAGCAGCGAGCGATGCACAGCGAAGGAGACGACGACTGAGATCCGCGGCGACCAATACACGGGAAAAGGCGCACGGGCCATAGTCAACCACCTGCACCAAGCTATGTAATAATGTGAACATGTGGACACGCCATGGATTAGGCATGACAAGGGTATGGTAACATGTACAGCACCAAACCTGCGAGTTCCTGATAGGAACGACCGTTGCACCAAGGCGAAAGGAAAAGCCGTTCTAAATGACATCGAACCATGGAAAACCTGGTGACTCCAGCCACATCTCAAAGTCGAAACCATCGGCCGTCATCTAAGCTAGGCGTGTGCTTTTGCCGGATAACGAATCGGTGTCCTTGCTGCTTTGTAGGCCTTGAGGGCATGACGGGCTTGAATTTTGACTGAACAACTCTTGACGACATCAGCGATGCCCGCGTTCGAGCCAGCTGCATCTAGGGTAGGGGAAAGAGGACCCACGAGTTGACACTGCAAGGAAGAATCAGCGTGAAGAAAAGGCGGCTCGCGACATACGACTCGAGTAGCCGGTCCGGACACGGAAATCTCCTCTAGTGAGTCTCTCGCACGGCCTCTTGAGATGAGTGTGCTGGTGCAATGGAAGGTGTAGATGAAGTGAGTAACGCAGTGACACCTTTCCACGACTGTTGTGTATGCATTCACATACCTGTTGAGCACAGGGCCAAATGATTTGCTGAATCAATGACCTCTGTCTTGTCAGGGAGTTTGACGAAGAGCTATTTCTGCAACCTAAACAAGCAATGATTTTGGGTGAAGATGCAGGGAAGAGGTGATGAACACGATTCATGATGGCGATTCTGGATGCGGAGATGCTGTAATACAGCGCTTGAGAGGAAGGACAGCAAATCTGAGAGCCCTTCGTGTTGTTCATCTTCACCAGGGTCATGTACTGTGCAGGGCTCGCGTAACACTATATCACTATATGATCTCAAAATAACTAGGATGACTAGAAGGAGAGGGATGGTACAGTGCTTACATGAGCAGCACGCCTACGAGTGCAATGTGCAGGCGGCACGAAACTTCACGGAGACACCACAAGAGGAAAGTAATCCAGCGGTGTCAAGGATGTCTTGGCTCATTATGCGTGTTTTCTGGGGTTGACAGACAGATTTAAAACATCAAGAAAGAGCACCGGTAGAGAACGCTGGTAGGCGTTTCGATGAGAGCGTACAGCGTCCTCGGTACCAGGGAACGGTCCTCGAGCATGCCAGAGTGCAGGAAGGACGGCACACGCAAAACATAGTATGGGCTCAATTGCGGGGATCGTTCCGAAGGCCTCTGTGAGTACACAAGCTTGACACCAGCAGACGTTGGCAAATGCAGAACTGGACAACAGATGGAGAACCGAGGGAGAATCAGGACGACTCGGAGTGGCGCCAAAGTGGCACGCAGTGAGGATACGTAAGCTGTTTGTACTTGTTGAAACGGTTGCCCGACGTCATAATTACGGCGGTGCGAAGGACCTTGTAAGCAAGGTAATGCCGAACACCCATAGTGATGTCCTCATCTACGCTCACGACGATCGTTTTCCCGAGCAAAATCGTTCGGTCGTCAAGCGGCTTGGACTCATCGTCCGTCCCACAGCAACCGTGAACGGGCAGGACACGGTCGAACAGCCGTCACAGTGGGATGACCCTGCATCGACCATAGAAGCAGGAATCGAGAAAGTTCTTGGGATCTACTACTTCGGGCGCACTTTCGTCACACCCTCCGCCACGCCTGAAGATCTTATTCAAGAAATGATCCAGGAGCCAGTGGAGACGCATACCTCTATTGATTGGGCCGATCTGATGGCTGGCTCTCTTCTATCGGAGGACCAGTATTTTATGCCTTGGCTCCAGAATCTCATGTACAAGGACACGCGTTGGTACGATGCTTACCGCTTTGACGCTCTGCGTGACCTCGGAGAGGCCATTCATGACGACGTCTATCGCGGAAACGACGATATCGTCAGACTGTACGAGGCTCATTTGAAGGAGAGTCACGATAGTCAGCTTTGTGTGGCAGAAATAAGGACTGTGCTGATAGAGGAGGATGTACTAGATGTTGTCATCCCGCAGGCCTATCTCCACCAGCGTCTCGTTTAGACACATTTGGTGTACTTTTGGACACTCAAAGGAAACGTTATTGATTAGAACTATTGGACTGTATATACGCGATGAGATAGGTCCATAAAGAGAAGAGACGAATTGAGCACGAAGCGAAGTCATAAGAGTCTGGGCGGGGAGAGTTTTATCACAAAGGGAGGAAGCGTAACGTTAACAAACATGATTTGGCATAGCTACTCAGGTCAAATGTGTAATCTGAAGTCCACGAAATGTGTACGATCCCGAGATCCGACAACGCCCCCATAAGCGCGATCAAGACGGCGGAAATACGACAGTCCTCCATTCGTCGTCAATTCCTGCCCCACTAGAAACCAGTCAAGTTCTGTCCATCCCCTTCCCCAGGCTGCTGAAGCGTCTGTATCGTCCCATCAGGGGTAATAACCAATTCCGAGCTATTCTGAGTCGGACCTTGCCAGTCCGAGGCGAGGAAAATGGTGTTAGACCAAGGACTGAGGAGATCAGACGTGATAGGGACTTCGGAGCGTTTCCAACCCTCAGCGATCGGGAGGCGTTCTTCGCGGAAGAAGATGTTGACGAACCTGAGCATGAATACAGCCACGTCAGACCAATTGTCACTCAGGCGGAAGGCCCTGTGAGACGGGAAATTAGGAGGGAGCCAGACTCACTCCTTCGGCGCTTCACCGGTGGTCGCATTACCCATGACAGACAAGTACAAACTCGACTCCCTTATCCTGATGAAGAACTCCTTGCTGGTACTGATCACGTCGGGGTTTCTCGCCATCGAGTCTTCCAGCCTAGCTTTCTGAACAAGTCCAGCAGAAGTAGCGTTGTAATAATCAACACCGGGGTTGGACTGCGCGAGCGTTTGATTGAATAGAGTGGCGTTGAAGGAATGATTGTCGCCGAAATAGTGGTCGGAGCGTGAGACAGAGGCGTCATGCTCGATGTTTTCGTGCCTACGATGAGGAATTGGTGTTGAGTATATAGTAGAAGGAGTGGCGCAATAAGAGAGCAGGATGCTGAATACGTACATGTCGAGGTCATCGAGCGAAAAGTTCTCTACTTCGGTGCTGACAAGCAACGCAACTTTTGCGGCCAGCAACAACACATCAGGCTGCACATTATATCCGTCTATGAACATTCCAGTAATGATGAGTGCCATAGCTTGATAGATCCAACGATCGACAAGACATACCGATTCCGGCTTGGAGTACCATAGGGATCGTGATGTTACTTCCGTTTCTCGGCAAGATACCGTGGTTGGCGAGTGTGCTGCGTGCAGGCCGCTCAAGTCAATAATGTACCCTGGGGTTGGAGGCGAGCAAACTTGATATTTGGACTTACTTCAAACCGGGACAAGGAGACCTCAAATCGTTAGGCCCGGGAGCCTGCCAAGGATAGTCCGCAAAATCGATCCCACTATCCCTCGGCATAAAGCCAAAGGCAGATACGGCCTCGACCGCACCCAAGGCCGTCAAAAGGGTGGAATGAAGACTCAACCGCATCGTGAAAAGAGTAAAAGGCGTGAAAATAGGAAGTGTGGCGAAATGGACCGTTGTAGTCTTCGTAAGAAGGTCAGGTACTATGTAGGGATATATGCTGCTGAAGAGCAATTTCTACCCTCGCCCCGAAGAGTCTTATATATCCACCCCAAAGTACCAGCGCCTAGAGAGCCACAGGTAAGACGTCAGAAGACACTTCATAGTTCACGTAAGATCTCATTTTGGTACCTGTGTTACCCACATTGGCCTGCTCGCCCCACTGCCACTGCGCAGAGAAGTATGTGCATGCCTTCCGTGTCGTGCCCCGAAATTGAACGCTCATTTGCGGCCACTAGTATCCGTCTGGTCCACCACTATTCCAGTGCACTGAATAGAATTGAGGGAATAGCATCATTTATCTTGTGCTTTGTGGGGCAGAAATTTAGCATGTTAAAGGAGACGAAGGAATGATGGGCAGTGTCTGCCCCATTACTTACGTCCAGTAAGTATGCGTCGCCATGGAACAGCTCGGCTGCAGGCCAGGGCCGATGGTTTTGTGGATGCTGCATATGCAATGCAGAGGGTTATTGCCTAGCCTGATCGTACTGAAGCGGAGGTGAGGAGGCAGAGAGGATGTGAGATGCACGAACCAACGTCTATTCTTCTCCATCCGGCAAGATGGGCAATTGATCCTCCTAAACTCATAACGTAAACATCGTCGCAACCGTTCCACATCCAAGCCCACACCGTAGTGTGTCCACATCGTCACAGTAACGCAAGCCATTGCGTATAAGTAGGGTCGGCCCACCACAGAAAAGCTGTGTATCGTTCGTGGATCGGCATGATGGCCGTCATTTGACTCGAAGCTCAGTTCATCTCCGCGTTGATGCCATTGCACCAATGGGAGGTCATGTATATGCTACCACGACCCTGTGGCCTTGAAGGCGGTGACACAAGTTCCGTCAAGCTAAGAAAAGTCTCAACGAATTTAGTTCAGCAAACTACACCGTGAAGCAGTAACGGTGAAACGTCTGGATGTCCAACTCAAGTAGACCTCCCGAACGGGTTTCTCTGTGGTCTGACAGACTAGCATAGAGCACAAGAAAGTGCGGTAAGGTCCAGAATTATATTCTAATCGCAATATTGCAGAGGCAATACCAGTTTCAGGCCGCATACAGAGGCACAGGCGTCTATTGACTGCGCAGAAACGGGAAGCATGAATCTGTGTGGATACCTTATGGATACCTGTGCCCATGCTGCGAACCTTCGACATGAGGATGTAACTCATCTCTCCAATGGAGCTGACTGGCCCTCCACGGCGGTGAGCCCACCACCTATTGTTCCCATCGGCTTGCGCCTCGCGTCATGTTCGGAGAAAAGAAAGAGATGCAAACGAACCATACATCCAGTTTGTTCACACTTCGCCTCTGCAGTACCGCCAAGGCGCCAACATTTTCTTCCCCTTCAACATTCCTCTTCACAATCGCCTCCTCAAATCTATACGGAACTAGAAATCAGTCGTTCGCAATCGCAGGGAGCGTGGTGGTGCTTCTTGAGGGATGCTGAATTGCAGCAGCGCAACTTCCTAGACAGTCCACAAGAACAGATTGCAGTATTTAGCGTAAGATAACAGGTGTGCCACAGTTAAGAGACAGCAGTGGCGGGACGATGGCAATCCTCCATATCCCTATCTCCCGCGTTTTCGTGAGAGAGCTCTTGCATAAATATCTGAGCGCTTCGGTCGAGCTGTTCAAGTCTAAGACACTCGGTCCGCTTTCTCATGTTGCTGACATAAATGCTGCAGAGATTATATCCTCTGACGCACGGACACAGATGAGCGAGAGAGAGCGAACTCAAGGTAAGATGTACGACCAGAGCTAGGAAAGGGAGCAGAAGATGCCGAAGACAAGAGCAGTGCCGTCAAACGACCAGAGGGTAGACTTCCTTGCGATCTGGCGCGAGGAATGCTTGGCCTCTCCAGGACATGATGAGCCTTCCGATTCTGCATGTACCTGAGGGTCGTGGGTATGAGGTTCACTCGAAGCAAACGCCACATGAGAGAGCTTGCGACTGCTCGAAGGAGACATACTGAAGACAATTATGTTGGAGGGCACGGCTAATGATGACGTGCCAGCTATGGCCATAAGTACTTGGATACTAAGGACGGTTCACTAGGTCGGTTGAGCCATTTGAGCGTTGCTATCTTCACCTGCAAAGAAAATAATGATGCGTTGAGTAGTAAAGAACCATTTCAAACGAAATTGAAGGTACGATAATATCACGAGGTGACGGCGACGTCTGTAACATCTAAACATCTAGGCCGTCAGTGTGCGCACTAGAGATGCTACATCGCCGTTCGAGGGAACTGCGACTCGGAGGACTGAGCTGCAAGTTTTGACTGAACGAAGGAAAGACGTGCGAGTGTAGCCGCAGGTAGCGTAATGAGTGCAAAGTACGAGGACTCAGAAGTGAAGAAGACCCAGTCGCGCGAGAGCGAGCGTGAAGATATATGCGGATATCAAGAGTTGGAAGGGAAGAACGGGGACGGTGTCGCCAAGCGGCGGACTTGGGCGACTTTCAAACTCAGCCTTCAGTCCGTGACTCTTCCGAGTCTTCCCGGCGCAGTTTCCCTTGTCTCGAACTTGTTTGTCCTCTCCCGGATGTAGTTCATCCTTCCTATCATCTATATGTTCAACTTCTGCCTCCGCTGCTGGAATGAATTGAAACAATTCGTGTTTCCAGAAATCGCCCTCAACTGCTGAACGAGCTCGGTAGACTTTGGTAGGCCTCCTCAGGCTGTGCCTGTCATGTGATGATGATGTGCATAGATCACTATGCACCCTGGCGTCCGCACGTCGGACGGTCAATCTTATGAGACTTCGCATCTTTTATCATCCCTGAGTATCGTCCTCCATAGGAACTCTACTTTCACCTGCACCCGGCGAGTCTCGCATCGAACTCGGACTAGTATTGTCTGCGATTCAGGCTTTTCTCAGATGGACGCCTTCCTCTTATTCTGTGGTTATATTCTATCCTCCTTCGACGTCACTGAATTGCGAACGCCTTTTTTTGATGGATTTATTGGTAACGCCAAGGCCCAAGCATACCCATGCGGGTCAGCAACCATCACGGCAGTAATTGGTATGTAGGCCCTTTGCCTAGAGCCTCATTGCACTATACTCCGCTCACTGGATCGACCTTCTTCTCCAGAGCCTCGTGCGCCTGACGGTTGAAACCTGCCTGGTTTCCTCCTTGACAAAACACCACTGCATCAGGGATGCAATGAGGTATATCGCAACAAATGTGACTTTTCTGCGTACAAACAATACTACTCATGATCATTATCTATGAAACGCAGTACACTCAGCCTATCCGGAATCCTGAATGCGCTGCCCTTTATCTGGCACAGAAGATTCCCTCCTTAGACCGTGCGCGCTCTCTCAAGGTCATCACGGCCAATTCTGCCCACCCTGATGTTGAGCCAGCGGGGCTGACGCTTCCCATCCACGGAGATCTTTCGTCTGATGGCATTTCGCATGTTTTGATACGCTGATGTATGCGACCAAGATGACCCATGTCCCTCGATGTGCCTGTTTCTGCAGTATAAAGAGGCAGACACGATAGCTGGAGGACGCCAACCGCACAATTACTCCATCACAGCTTCCGTATAATGCAATTTTTCTCTCTTACCAGCGTCCTTGCCTTCGCATTTGTGGTTGGCCAGGCATCCGCTGCCAACGTCGTTGCCACCGCCACTGAGTTCACCGTCGGCGACTCCGTACGTTGAGATTATCTTTCGAACTTCCCAGCGCGAGAGTATAAAACATACTGATCATCATCTGTGTCCAGATTGCTTGCTCAACGTCTATATCCAACGTTGCATCAGCTCTTGCGAGCGGAGATTATTGTGCCGTCTCTTCGGTGGGTGATTAGCTCCAAGTATGAGCGATGAGTGCAACAAAACCTGATCATGCTTAAAAAATAGGACAACCTCGAGTGTGGTCACTACGTTTTCTACATCAATCAAGCCACCCCAAGCGTAGGTTATACCTGCATCGCCGTCGACGTTGCACCTGACGGCGACTTTTACCTCTCTCCCGTATGTCGATCATTTATTTTCCTTCTTATCCATGTTTTCCTGGAGATACTGACGCCACACTGTCTACAGAGCCAATTCGAGGACTCTTCGCTTGGTGCTTCATCATTCACTGCTACCTATGTTGTCTCGCCCTCGGATTAGTGCGCATGTCGCGGCCTTCATACCCTCGGCGCTCGGCATTTTGGGTGGCTCTTGCATTGTACTTTCACTTGGGTTCGGCCTATACAAGTATAATTGACCATTGATATACTGAATATGGCGAAATGGAGGCGGAGTGACCGTGTTTCATGAGGGATCCTCATCCCTGCTTGCATACGCCCCGCTGTTTTGACTAACTTCCAGTTATGCCGATACTACAGTCAATAAACAAAATATCATTCGATACAGAATATCACCATCACTACCAAGCCGGACTCCGCGATGTGGCACTAGAATTACACTGATACAACAATGGCCACCCGACGAGTATCCAGACTACGATGGACAGCATATCTCACAACAACGAAACGAAACCTCCCACGGATAGAACAATCCGAACATGAAAACAAGAATGGGAAGAAGTGTCAGTACTAGGCCTGAACACAAAAAAGGCTAACAACAAATGTAAAGAAGCAGAGTCAATTAACAGATCGAGACAAGTCATGGATAACGATAGCTTTGAAATTGTACGATGGGTAAGCAGTAATCCATGGAAAGGTTTAGGGTAGAGGGTTCACCGAACCCTCCAGCCTTCCGCTCCAAGAAGAATAGCCATAACGACTGAAACGTGACGATGGTAGAACCAGAGAGCCGATGGTCCGTGGCCTCACTGAGGAGGTGGCGTGGCTGGGCCTACAACACATGGCCATAGTCAGTTGTGAGAGGATGCGGACAGAAAAGTGAGAAGGAGGCACACCGAAAAGTCCTGCGCGCGGAGGGGCCTGAACCACCTGTCCGCCACCCGGCATGCCACCTCGTGCTTGTGGCGAGTAAACCGGGTTCGCTAGAGCAAAAACAGGGCCAACCACACGAACACATATCCATCAGCTTCCACACAAGAGCGAAAAGAAATGATTAAGGAATCACGATACGCACGTCTCCATTGTGCCCAGCTCGGCAAATCGGCCTTCGGTGGTTCAGGTGGAGGCGGGGGTGGAGCGGGCAGAGCTGCGGGAGCCTTCGCTTTACCCTTGGCCATACGTTCGGGGCGTTTATGCACCACTCGCCAGGCAGGCTTCGCAGGTCCATCAAGGGCAGGCTCGGGGGGAGGGGGAGGGGCAGGTTCAGGAATGGGTTCGGGGAAGCCGAGACTCTGTGAAGATATCGAGACATGAGCGGGTGAGCTTTCGGCACGGTGTAACGATGTACGGGGCGAGTAGGATTGGTACGACACATTAGAACATTCGAGAAAATAGAAAATTGCATACCCTAGGGTGCCAGTCCGGTGAATACTCTCCCCCTGCGCTATGTTTCGACTTGACCGCCATAAGTTCTGCAATTTCACTGTATCATGTTTGACCAACAAAGAGGTCGGGTCGAATTAGTACAAGGGCGGTAGTTAAACCACCCACGTCAAACAACGGAGGCAAATTTCGTTGAACGACTCGATCGTGAGTGAGGAAGTGATGTACGCACTGCTGCAATGCTCGCCTCTCATCTCTCAACTTTCCAACCTCTTGCAGCAGAATCCTCACCTCGCTGGCAAGGGCCTTACTGAAATCGTTGATATATCTGATCGATATCCGAGACATCGTTCAACATCGCTGGCAAGAAAGGGAGTCGAGCGGCGTACTTGGGAGCAGCACCTGGGTAGGGCTGTTTATTCTGAGCCATGTTTAGTGTCCTTTAGAATGGAGTGTGGAGAAAGCCAGTAGGAGAAGGACAAGGGCAGAGCGTGAATAAAGTGAGAGTCGGAGGCAAAGAGAGGTTGCTCAAGCATGGTGCTTTTCGAACAGAGTCGTTCATCTTATCTAATCTGGAATCTTATTGTGGGCCACAATTATAGATATCATTCTAAGGATCTCCCAGTAACAGTTGAGTTGATAGTCTAACTGAACGTCTCATGATACTATAAAATGCTACAGTCATCTAAGCACGGACAACAAGGAACTGTTCTGGTATATCTGGACTTGTATACATCGCCAGCACAGGCTTAGTTGCCACCGCCACACCATTCTCGTCTTTCACCACCTCTCTCTCGACCTGTCGTCCACAAGGTCATTAGCACTGGTCAATAATAGGGTGCCAAAGAAGGATAAACTCACATGCCAGACCCGCGTCTCGATCCCGAACTGCGTGATGGACGAGCTACACTGCTCGACTAACATCTGGGTTCCTTCGCGTGGATTATATGTCGCTGGACGATGCGTGAAGTTGATGTGTACGGTTTTCATATCTTTAGCATGAGCCAAGATTTGTCCTAAATAGGGCTGCTCGGGGCGAAGCCATGGGATCAGAGCCTTTGGCAAAAATCAGTAAAGGCCCCACACAACGTACCAATTCCTCTGGCATGATCAGCATGAACAGCTGTTCCAGCCCTGCACACTTCCTGCACACCTCTTCTACAACGCTCAAGCTCAGTCGAATTCTATGAAAGCTGAATCTCTTCAATGTTGCTCCATGATTGGCGACCACCCTTCTACAAAAGTCGTCTACGAGCGCTTGTCGTCGTGCCTTGTCCTCGTCTTCCTGACGCTGCTTCGTTGATTGCGCTTGCGATGATGCGGACGAGTGAGAAGGGGTGGCGATGTAAGAGGCCGTAGTGACCATGGATGTGGGCCCACGAGTGGAAGAGGATGCATATATTTGAAAGTGTAAGAGAGGAGAAGAGGCGAGGAGAGCCAAGACGCCTTCTGTGAAGGCGGGAGTGATTGTTGAAGGATGGATTGTGAGCGTTAAGGAGGTGAGCGAAATAAGACCTGAGCAGGACTCGGTGCCTTTATGTGCGTTTTGAGCAAACATCGCCATATCCTGGAGCAGAATAAGCAATGCAGACATATGAACATTCTCGGATGTAATAATCGGAAGGTGAAATCGAGACTCACGAAAGTAGTCGACAGGCCTTCCAATCCTAGTCCCTTGATCCCTGCTGGGTTTGCTTGGATCATGGCCCATACACCTTTATGCGTAACTTTAGGGCATCCTGCAAGATAAAGATGCTCCAGAGAATTCAAGCTAGGAGCGATCGCCTCAAGTAATTCGTCCGTCACATGGTTGGAGAACTATTCTCCAAAGCGGAAATAGTGTCAATGTCTTGTAGGCACTGCATGGACGGCATACAGATGATCGACAGACCTTGCAAATCAGTGTAAGGCTCGTCAGTGTCGCTCCCGTCACTCCAGCCCACCTCGGCAGCATTTCCAATACTCCATCACTCGGCATAATCAACGAGATCTTCCTCAACTTGTCGAACTTCAGCAACAGCACTGGGTCGAAATTCCCCTCACTGTGCCCATTGATCTCTAATTCCGTGAGCGGAGCCCGTGTCATGGCTTGATCAAGTCTCGAGTCCGAATGCGACTTCTTCTCGCTGGTAAGAGCAGAGTTAAGCTTAACCGACGCCGAAGCCAACGAGAAAGTAGCGAATCCAGTGTCCAGTAAGTCGAACGACGCTTCTGGAGAGTGTGTGCGTGGATCTTGGGGTGACCTATGGGCAACGTAGCGAGTCGAAAGCGCATTGAGAATTTTCGAAGTGAGAGACCCATCCCTTGTCCATGTGCATGACTTAAGAGTCGTGCAGTTCTGTAAGCCAATCATGCAATCGTGCAGGAGGGCAAGGTAGGAAGGCGAAGTGCCAAGAAGTGACTTTGGAAAGTCACGGATTTCTGAGGATGTTTTAAACAGTAAGTATCTTGAGTCCCAGCCAAAGAAAGGAAGGTGACAGCGGTTACCTAGTCGTTTGACATGCTTCGCATGATGCGGATATTCAGCCAGTGTCTTGAACAATTTTGCCACCTATATCCACATTGTTCCGCTTTCAGCTAGATGTTGTGCATGTTTGAAAAGCGGGTGTCGTTCAGCGTGTTACCTTGATTTTAGCGTCCTTATACCAAGGATAGATTACAAGCCTTTCATAGAGCATTGGTACAGCGAAATCGTTGAATGCATGGTTGACGAGACAGACAGATGCGAGGTGGGAAGCTTTGAGGAGGTGTTGAATAATCAGCGGCAACAACTCTAGGGGAAGATCGTGGAGTTGTGCCATGTTACAAGGATTCGAGTCGGAGAGATAGGATAAGACGGTGCAATGTAAGTCGACGAGAAAATCAATCAGAAACTAGGAGGAACACGGAATGAGCTTGAGCGCAAAGCGATGAAGTTCAGTGCTTCGCTGAAACGCACCAGAGTTCAAATGCTAGTAAACCAGCTTCGGCGGAGGTCTGTGATACAGTGTTTTGCCTGCACGAAGAAAACATGGACATACAGATCTTGCTTTTTACGATGGAGAGTTCTACGTGGTGGGCCACTGGTGGTGGAGCCGAAGAAACCTTCAATTGTGGCGTAGCCGAGTGAAGGTTCCCCTCGTGGGAACGTCATGCCTAAAACGCCACCCACAAGCCTGAGTCCGCCCAAGCAATGCTCTGATCCCAGCCCGTCTGTAATCATACATGGAGACATGTAAGAAGAAAATTCAAGCAACATCAGTACCAAGGAATACGTCTATATCCAGCCCGACAATAATCGGAACGTGCATCATTTTCTGTCCACCGATTTTCCTCGTAACTCTGAGACTCGAACCAAACACAAATCCACCCTCAGCTTCGACCTTCCAATTGACATGTCCATTCTTCTCCTCAGTCTTATGCATCGCAAGCTCCATTCTCTTAGCCACTCTATCCTTGTCCAGCACATCTCCTTCGGCAACATCAATCCATCCCCTCGCACCCTGCCTCTCCCTCAACCGTCCCACCACCTCGAGCAACCAATCCCTGTAGTCCCAATCCTCCGACTTCGGAGTCGGCTGATGCGACTTTATGAGACTAACCACTTCCTCCAGTTCCTTCTTCACCTCTTCCGGATCCCTGCCATCCACAGCAAGAGAACCTAGCTTGACGCCACCCATGCACTTCTTGTAAGGATCATTCACCATCGACAGCCTCTCGTTCCGATTACACTTTGTCGTCCACGGGACGTCCTCATCGTAAGATCTTTTTTCTCCAGCGTCAAAACCTCGAGGCGCGACGGCAAAGGATTGACCGGCCATTTCTACGCCGTGGACCGGCTCGCTTGGATCGGTCGACTTATAGAGGTTTAGAGTGGTGAGGATTATGAGAGACCATTTCAGTTCGTCACAGGATGATCCAGTGTCAACGCCACAGTGTCTGTGTTGGACGATGACAATGGGGTAGTCGGGGGCGGGATTGGGAAAAGGGCCAAGATCTGGAGCAGGGGACGAAGGTCTGGTAGGGACGTCTTCCATTGTGAGCTAAAAGCAGGTAAATTCGGTGATGGTGGTGGTGTTCAAGTTGGTGGTGGTCGCGGAAGTGGTGGTGGTTGTCCAGTCCAAGACGCGAGTATTGATTCAAAGTTTGGAATGATAGACGTCAAACTTATACAAAAGGCCCGTTGTCTAAACGCCCAACAAAGAACCAACTGAGTACGGATCTTTCCACGTCAGAAGATCGATCGTCGGAAACCGGACAATTGGAAGAATCGTGCATCGTGCGACGTCCGTGCCATCGTAGTCAGCCTGGCAACGCATTGTAGCCCGAGTTTGGTCACCGCATCGCGCACTGGGCAGGAATTCCCTTCCTGTGGCGCTAGCTGATTGCTTTTCAATTATCGTTGCAAACACCATGGGAGGGGCTACCCAAATGTATATCACTCGCTTCACCTATGGTAGTACTAACGAAGCACAATCTTCTCAACAGAACTCACGACGCAAAGTCCACAGCTGAAAAGCCCTCACTAAGAAGTAACAACTCACACATCACACATCCACCGGTTATGATAATCGACACCGGGATCCAGTACAATCAGTTTCACCTAAATCTATCCTCATAACTCGAATATATAATCGCCGCAAAGCCTTCCACTTCCCTCACGTCCGCCAAGTTCTGCAGACACACACAACGACACAGGATGACATCAGTGCGCCTCGAACTGGCGTGGTTTCAGAAGGAAAGGGATGAAGGGGAATACTCACATCAACAAGCTCGTTCGGCACTGTATTCACAGCCAACGCACTCCACCTCGCCAATCCCGGTAGCATTCCCGCCAATCTCATCCTGGGCTCTTCGTCTTGCTCTGGTACCGATCCCGATACCGCGCCCGTGGTATCTTGGTTGGCGGAAGAGGTAGAAATGCTAGAAGAGAAAACGTTTCTCCGCAGACCCTCGAGGAGGACCTCGGTTCCGCGATCGAGACATCGCTCAAGAACTAGTAGGAAGTCTGGGGAAGAGAGGAGGTCGCGGGTTTCGGAGAGGAGGGCATTGAAAGTTGGGTTCTGTTCGGGTGCGGGCGCGGGTGCAGGAGGGAGGAATGGGGATGTTGATGATGATGATGAGGAGAATGATGAGAAACCGGTGCGTGCGAGAAGGTGGGAGAGGGCTGAGGACGTGGGAGGGAGGAGTGTCGAGAGGAAGCTACACGTGTAGACCATCGTCAGTTATCTTCATTCTGAGACAATGATCAAAGGGAGTGACCGTCCGGGTGTGCAGACCGAAAGACTCACTTGATTCTCCTCTCCCTCCCTTCGAACGTAACCTCCCATTCGACCCTTCTTCTCACATCTCCGACCAACCTATTCAGCTCCAATACACCGAGCTTACTCTTCAAACTCACGCCCTCAAACACCTCTTCCACACCCCTCCGAACACGCTCACCCACGTCTTTCCAGCCCACGTTCAGGATCCACCAACTCAACATGAGATACATCCGCTCCGTCTCGTCTGAGATGGGTTCATCGATCCAATGGTCTGCTGGTCTCGCCTTCGCCTTCCGCCTTGAACCTGACGCAGGAAAGCCGTAATCGTCGTCCGCATCCGCATGTTCGACCACGATCCTCCCGAACCTCGCCCAAGCACTATTCCCCATCCCCATCTCCTCCTCTTTCTCCCTCTTTGCCCCCTTCTCCTCCCCACTCTGAAAGAACAGCGAAGAGATATCGGTGTCGTACTCTAAGCCCTCTCTTGCCCTCTCGTCCGCCTCGAGCTCCACTATCGAACGTACGTACTTGTATCGGCCGAGGAGGGAGAGTTGGATGTGGGTAAAGAGGGAGAGGAGAGTGGTGGAGTAGAGGGTTGTGAGCGTCCGGGTCATTGCTGGTTCGTGCGTGCTGCATTGTCAGCTGGTGCGAGAAAGTATATGGATGGACTAGGGGGAGGAGGGATACGTACTGAGCATTTTGACTTCTCGCCACAGTTCGGCTTTGGACCTTGTCGAATCGCTCATCGAGACTTGAGGAGTAGGTATAGGTTGGTCGAGATGAGACTGTGTTATGCCCCCAGGAAAAAATAAATAAACATTCAGACAATAGCGATAGAAGAATGGAAATATAAAAGAGTCACTCACACTCCCGAATATTGATGGCTCTTGACTGCTCATACCAGAGCTACTTATCGACTCTGTCAGCCCATTGCCACTTCCACTCGTCTTCCCTACTTCGACGTTCGCAGAGGGCTGTGCGGATGATGCCGCAGGAGGTACGAGCACATTGTCCTCCGAAGCTCTCCTCGACCCCGTATGGGAGTTCGCTTGGGAAGAGGAAGAAGCCGACTGCTGCTCGGAGAACTGGTCCACCCAGCTCGCACCTAACTGCGAAGTGGACCCTTCCATCCGTGCCGACTGGGAGTGGGACAAAAGTGAGAAAGTGTCGTTGTCGGTATTACGAGGTACCGGGTCTACCGCTATTCCTGCCCCAGAGCTGATATCGGAGGAAGGAGCGGGTACGATGAATTCGAGGCTCGAAGATAGGGAGGAGTCGGAGGGTGGGATGAGGGGTGATGTAGGTGATTGCGCCAGTGGTTGGGCATATGGGTTCGGAGGATACGTCGATGTTGATATTAGTGATGGAGTGGACGTCTGAGGGTCGGGCGAAGAGTGGGCTTGTTCTTGTGGCGGCGGCGATACCAGTGGTGGGGGAGGTGGTGGTTGTGGTTGTGTGTTCGCTCGGGAGGCTCGTGTGATAGATTGGAGTTCAGCTGTAAGTGCTTCGACGTTCATTTCCGAGAGGATGTTTTGGCCGAGGATGGGAAGTTGGGACATTATTGTGAAGGAAATGTCTTGTATGTTTTGTTGGAAGCGTTTGCGGACGCTGTGGAGATACGAGTAGTTCGAGTAATGAGTATTGTGCTCTGATTAGATATGAGGAAAGTAGGTAGTAGATAGATGCAAGATATGCGTATGTTATATCCACCGAAGCATATCCAGAGCATCTTCGTACCACAAACGCGACTGAAGAGCCCTGAGATGTCTCGTGGGTGCCACACCAGCGGTGAAGGCTCAACACCCCAAAGGCTCGCCAGGAGCATACCAGATCGCTATTGGGCATTGAGCACCGCGGTCGCATTATGAAACCGACAATTCATCCGGGGTAGCATCTTGGAACGTGTGAGGACGAGAACCTCCCCCGCATTGGACCCAGGATCTAAATAGACGAGATTCCCAGAACCACAAAAGCAAGCGAAAGTAAAGCTTACTTATCTCTCGCAGCCCTCTCCTGCATAACCCTCTCCCTAATCTCTGCTAACCTGTCCACGACGTAACGTCCGACGAGGTAGGCGCCACCGACGAATCCTGCGGCTTTAGCAAAGCCTCGTCGGCGGTCGTAGAAGTAATTCGTGATTGAGCCAAACATCTCGGTCGATGGTGTATTATGATGAGCTTGGTGGTGGTCGCATAAGTACGAAGGATAGAGGAGGATTTAAACCGAGAAGGCAAGGCGAAGTTGCAAAGGCAAAGTGGTGCGCTTGCACTTCGGCTTTCGCGCGTTCGAGGACCGGCGGGATGCACGTGTTTATACTTCTCGTCAGAGTGGTCAAGCTTCAAAGAAGAAAAACAGAATGATTGTGCCAATATTTTTATGTTGAACGATAAATGTTCACTCTGGTAGGGAGAAATAAGAAATACAGGGAAGAGCGATGTAGTGTGGCCCACGAGAGAGGGGAGACGGAAGACAGCTCTCGGACTTCCGGAGTCGGCTTTACGTAATTGCCACGCGAGCTCCTCCAGCCGTTGTGCGACGCTGCACGACGCCGAGCTCAAGCGGCATCTCATACTCTACTCAACTTACGCATCAATGGTCTGCGCCAAACCCTTCAAATTAGCCTGATAACCGATACTCAATATGTTTTCTTTATACTCATAGGGTGGCGGAGCAAGGTATCCCTATCCTAAGGCGGTCTGGTCCCCAGCCGGTTTGTCCATCTCCAGCTTCTTAAATCGCCTATTACTGACCGATTCATGGCCTTGTAACACCTCTATCCCATGAATTGTTATAACGAACGTACCCAAAATTAGGTGGCTGGTGGGGTCAACCCAGAGCCTGGAAAACAAACACCGCTGTCCTCTTCGCAGGCATCCTCGCGGTCGCGTATGGCACTTGGACGATCAGCGCAGAACATGAGGTCCGTCCCCTCACCTCTCTTTATCAAGCCTCGCGCTCATGAGCAACCCTTTTTTCTTTCGGTCGGTATTGTTTGTGTTTCGTCTTGTGCATTGTGTTTATCTGCTTCAGAGGCGAGACGTTCTCCCGAACCGTTGGATACCTTCGATGATGGTACGCCCCTTTCATTACCTTCTCTCCGGCCATTCGTTTCTCTGCGTCGTGTTTACTTTGCTCATTCATCTGTATGGTGCCGTACAGTGGGCGAAACAGTTCAAAGACGCGGAGAAGAAGAAGCTAGAAGAGTCGCAGTCACAGTCATAGAGTCCGCATTGTGCCCGTTGCATTCTCTCCGAATACACCTTTTCCTGCTCCTTTTTCGAGTGTATCTTCCTCAACAAACAATTGTCCCGAGTCTCGGGCATTCGGAATCGCCTCTACTCCGCGGGGCAACGAAGGGGATGGTGTGCGAAACCCGGCCGGCACGTCCCCCTTTAGTCTTCAAAGGCTGAGGAAACGAAGATCATGGTTTGTTATGATTTACGTCCCGGAATACTGACGTATGCAGCAGCAGAATATATTTGTAACGTCTAGATCCCTATCGAACACCGAATAGCGACACCAGGACCGTACCCTGACAGCAAGCACAGAACAAACGACAGCTCAACGACAATCACACGACGACACCGGAAGATACCGAAGGCACTGGGCCTTTTGTCGATGAATGTTGGTTTCTCGCATACGCGTACGCACAGCCTATTCCTCATCCAATCGCGTCTTTGTTCGTGCCCATAAAAGGTCGGGATCCAACCACTATAAAGGCCAACCACTCACTCTTCCGCTCCTTCATTCTTCTCACTCCGCACCTCGTTGCTTCCAGACTTCAACTGTTGAAATCATGTCCGCGCCTAAGAACGATGGAGCAGAGAGACTCTCCCGAATGGTTCATTTTATACGGTTCAGGAATCGCAATCTCAAGCACGACAACAAGGCCAACGACGACAACGACAACAATAACAACAACTCATTCTCCCTGCCCTCTTCGCCCATATCGTCCACACCACCCTCATCCCCATTTTCACACTCACGTCCATCTTCGTACATCGACCCCCCCTCGACCTCAGATCCGTTCGACCCGTCCTCTTTCCTCTCCTCTTCTTCCTCGCCCTTATCCGCCTCCTCGGACCCACACTGGGACCCATACGCGAACCCCATACCCTCCTCGCACGGACAGAAAGGCCTCAGAAAATCCTCCTCCCGTTTCTTCCAACGCATAACCGACCGCGCCCTCGGCCGTCGCCGGACCGACTCCAGACCTGAACCCTTAAAGTTACCTCCCCACTCTTTCATCCCCGCCACATTCGACCCTCAGACCTCGACGGGGATAGCGACGACCACAGGAACGGGGGCAGCGGCAGAGGCAGAGGCGAGGGCAGAGTTCCCGATCGTGGTCGTCCAGTACAAACGCGCTGATTTCGGAGTGGGCATGGAGGAGGAGTTGCATTGGATGCTCATGATCCTTATTACCGACACGACCTCTCCTTTGGCCGGCTCCTTTCATTCGGAGGAACTGGCTATGACCATGAGCGGGCCTTCGTTCCAGGCTATCGACCGGCATTACTCCGATGAGCGTGGGGTGGTGTGGAATCTGCATTACACACAGACTGATAATCTGGTCAATCTGTTGAGTAAGCGGTGTTTGGGGGGTGTCAGGGTTGGTGGGATCTCGTTTAGGGATATGGGGAAGGAGAGGGAAGAGGTTGATGGAGAGAAGGGGAATGGGAAGGAGGAGGCTGATGAGCAGGATAAAGGGAAGGAGGTGAACGGCGAGGGCGGAGGTAGATGGAAGACGAGGGAGGAACTAGAAAGCGAGGTGAAGGAGGTGGTCGAGTTGATCAGAGGACATGAGCCGGTCGTCAAGCAGGAAGTGGAGGGGTGGAACTGTAGGGCCTGGCTGCTCGAGGTTCTGCAGCTGCTGAGGGAGAAGCAGCGCCAGGACGGTGTTCGTGATGAGGGCGGCTCTGGCAGCAACAAGGGCTCAAAGAGCTCTAAGGCCTCCAAGGCTTCCAAAGTCAAAGATGAAGAACCGAAAGAGCGCCAAACGGAGAGCCGGTCCAGAGGCTGGGTCGACGACGGCGTGACCCTCGAACAGAAATGGATAGTCGAACGCATGCGGGTCGCCAGTCGCGAGACGGTGAAGCGAAATGCTTTGCTGGAAGAGTTAGGGTTGGATGGGGGAATGAGTGTTCGGTTGGTGGGTGCGAAGGAGGAGATGCAGGAGTTGAGCGACGGTGAGAAGCGGGTGGCAGAGGGAAGGATGAAGTATCACGTTCCCGTTGTTGTGGGATGGGGGTGTTGCGATGGTGAAGGTAGTAAAGGCGAAGTCAGTGAGGATGAGGCCGAGGGCGAGGGCAAGAACGGTGCCGAGGAGGTGTAAGGTCGTCCATGGGGATTGGTGATACGTATGGGATCGTTGAATATAGGTAAGATTTTCTAATGCCATACAAAGAAGTGCGCTACATCTGGATTCACGTAGCATGTATCTCGTAGTGCAATGCACAGTAATTTACCTCTAGTCCAGCTTCGTCAGGCTGAAGCTGTTGTTTGGACTGTGTCGATCAGTGTGGCGCAATGTTGCCACACCGGTTGATGCACGGGTAGAAATTTACCGGGATGTCCCGATGTCGACTTGTTCTCGACGTGATTCGTTTCACCTCTTCAGGACCACCTCGTTTCCACATTCTCTATGTTATTCATAACGTCTGGGTTGTGTATGCATGCTCCTCCTCCAAATACCTTGCCATGGTCGATGAAGCCGAAGGAGCTTGATCAAGGAACTCGGTCTCAGACTGGAGATTGACGCCCTAATTCTACTCGGTCGCCCATAGAGCGCTGCTACTCTCACGCTTCGTGATGTGACTGCTGGCATGCTTCTTCTTGTGCATATCTTTGTCGACAACTTTCTTTAATTACCACACAGAAAAATGCCCTCCCGACAAACCAGCGATGAATACTTCGCGTTAACGTCGTACCCACCTACCAACGGAGACGACACAGAATCGGAAGGCTTGCTATATTCAAATGAAGTCAACGAAGAAACCAAGCATCCTCTGCGTCAGGCCTCAACAGGATCTACTACTGTCTGCGAACAATTGACTACGCTTCTCTTATTTTCGGCATTTCTTGTTTCGCTTCTCAGCTTCGCAACGACGCTGTACATCCACTTTGCGCGCTCTCGTTCATCCATATCCACTGGGTCATATGCATCGGCGTACTACAACATCGATATCAGTAGCTTGCGGAAGCCAAGTCAATACCTCGGACTCGAACGGGTCGATGGGAGTATAGAAAGGCTTGCGCAGGAGCTAGCTCACAACGGTGCGGGGGGCGGAGCGCACGGAGCAACATCGTCGTTGAGTAATGGGTCAATGACGATGAACCCTCCACCGAGTTTGCCTATCGGACCTGGAAGGGCGACATCCATTGTGCGAGTGAATGAGAGGTTTCCCCATGCCACGTTCCCGAGAGATGGATGGGTGCTGCTCACCAACGAGGTGTGTCTCAGCTTCAATCCTCAATCTCAGTCGTGGGGCTGATCGCTCGTGTTGGATGTGTAGGATGTTTCTTTGATGCAATTCAAGATTCCTCACGTACCACCATCATTCCTCTGCACATTTCACATCTCCCTCCCCACGCGACGCACTCTTATTCAACAGGCGAGCCTGTTGACGCTCGAAAGTCCATCCACCGTCTCTCCAATTCTTACAATATACGACCTCAAGCATGCGCCCCCACATAATGTCACATGGGCCACAAAACCTTCGCGGGGATCGCTCATGCGGAAGATGAATGTAGAACTCGGTATGGATCTGAGGACGGAAGCGTTCGACTGTGGGATGTGGCATGTTGAGGAAGGAGAAGAGGATGATGAGATTTTGACGGTTGAGGTTGGTTGTGAAGGGACGGGATGCAGGATTGAGTATAGGGAGGAGGAATGCGATCCTTTACTTGGTGCGTCGATTTTCTTTGTGTTTCTAGTGCGACTCGTAAGCTGACGTCACCCCAGGTGTCGAGCTCATCTCTGTCGAGAGCTAGTCAAACTATCAATGTATGTAAGAGTTCATCTCATGTCGGGGGTTCCTAAGATGGGCCCAGAGTGTACAGACGAATACTCCCTACGCAAACTCCGGCCGTTTCTCCGTATTGAGACAGAAACACAGAAGCTTTGGCCACTGTCCGGTGTACACGGACCTGCTGCTTTCAGCTCCCCCAGCAGTGGGATGAATACGCAACGTAGAGTGATGATTATTTCTTGCATTCTAGGCTGGTCTAGTTCACAGAAATTCGGGGAATCGTCTCGTAGGAATACTCTTGCAGGCGACGAGCACTCGCGACCTGGTTTGTGCCCTGGCCTTCTTACCTGGCGTTTCCTCAATTTCGCTTTAAGTCGTGTTGCCCCGCCTTCAGAAGTGCGATGGCTGTGCTACCGATCGCGATGCCCCAAATCCTTGACTTCCCATTGGTTCGATGGTAATTCAACAAGGTGATCAATTCAGCTTCAGGCTACTGGTTCGGCAATCATACTGTGCCAAGGTCGAGTCGAAGCGAGTCCACAGCTTCTTACGGAATGCCACAAACCGCAACACTGTCGATGATCTTGGGACCCACTACGACGTGGATTGACATGTTGTGCCCACTACAACGACGGTCTCGGTGGTTCTTTTTGAACGTCTGCACTCTGCGAGTTTTAGGATACCCGGACTGGATCCAGGACGTTCGAGTTGACCATTTTTCCGGACGGCGAAAAATTTTGGCATCTACCTTTTGTCTTTCCTTTCTCCTCGCTAACCCATTGTAGCCTTGGCAAACAACTGTCTGTATCGCTTAGGATCCATTCAACATCCCAGTCGGCCATCACCATCTACATACGTATCGACCTCGTTCACCAGGTGCTGGGCTATAGCGAACACTACCAACAAATTTTCGGTCCATTGGCAAACCAAACTTCGCTTCGTGGTGCACGAGAGACACTCCGTCCTCTTTTCTACTCCGTGCACTGGGATTGGCGATGTCAGACGGTGAGCCATAGCCCCAAATGGACGCCCGATTTCGGAGCACGGCATAAGACACAGAGAGCACCTCTCTGCGCAGTAACATTCGAGTGCATTCACCAATGTGGAGACCACCGTCGCACAGGATCTTACGTGTGTCACGAAGAGGCTTGTTACTTCTTACCTGTGGTCCTCGAGGCGTTAACACTTTGTGGTGGGTATATAAGACAACAGCAAGGTGTCGAGAATTCTTTAGCAGTCTCCAACCCCTCAGGCATTTGTTTCTCACTAGATCAACGATCCACTTCGCCACACTTCCTATTTTCACGCCCTTCGCGATGCGGTTCAGTCTCCAATCCGCCGTTTTGACGGCCTTGGGTGCGGTCAAGGCCGTATCTGCCTTTGGCTACATGCCGAGGGATAGTGGGATCGATTTTGCGGATTACCCTTACCAGGCTCCTGGGCCCAATGATTTGAGGTCTCCTTGTCCTGGCTTGAAGTAAGTCTCGATACTCCTTTTCCTTGCTTCCCGCTCCAGGATACATCACTGACTTGAATGGCCTGCCCGCAGCGCGCTCGCCAACCACGGTATTCTGCCGAGAAACGGAAGCAACATCACGATTCCTATGATACTCCAAGCTGGAATCGGTATGTCCTGTTCATCGTTGGAGCTATCACATTATGATGCTCATTGGCACTGGAACGGTTGTAGACGGATATAATGTGCAGAACGATGTTTTGTTGTTGGCTGCGAAAGTTACGTTGCTCGTTAGTACCGAAGTAGATAACTTCTCGCTCGACGATCTAGACATGTACGTATCGCTATCTTCCTGCCCTCTCCTGCATTATACGGCTTTGTCTTATTGACGTTTCCGTGGATCTTCTGCCACCATAGGCACGAAAACGTTGAGCACGACGCTTCCGTCTCCCGCTCTGACTACTATTTCGGCGATAACCACTCTTTCAACGCCACTCTCTTCAACCAAACGCTCGCACAGTCCAACCCCGGTGTCGACTACTATAACGCTACTTCTGCTGGGCTCGTCCAGAAGGCGAGGCTCGAGGATTCCATGGCTAGGAATCCGAATGTGACTAGCACGAGTAAGGAGTTCCTCATCAGGACGAGGGAGTCGGCTTTGTACTTGTCCGTCATGGGTAATGCGACTACCGGCGTTGCACCGAAGGAGTGAGTCCTGTGCTCCTTTCTTCCCTCCATTTCCCTCTGCTCCTCCTCGCCAGACTTTCCGTCGACATAATCGAAGTATCTACTGACGTCGAATCGGTCAAAATAACCACATAGATACGTCAACATCTTCTTCCGCGAAGAACGCCTCCCCATCGCCGAGGGCTGGAAACGCTCCGATGTCCCTATCACGTCTGCTCTCCTCGATCCCTGGTCTGCCACCATCCAGAACCTCTCGGATTGGCAAGGCCCCACTCAGGATTACTCGGACATCGTTATTTCTCCTGATGGAGGGCTCCAGACGCTTCTTTTCCCTGGGGATGGGGATGGCCAGAATGGGCTCGCCTAGTGGCGTTTGCGGTTGAGAGACGGTCGAAACGGAGGATGAATGGAGGACTGTCATATTTATTCTGAGTGGACCTCATCTTTGTGGGAGTCTTTGGCTCTCGATATCGGATACATCCTATGGACTCATTGGACAATAGGGCTCATATCATGATGTTACTTTAATAGCTACATACGTCGAGGCTGTTAATTGTTAGCTGTGATATTGTTTCCGCTTGCGCTCTTATTACTTTCGCTTCGTTCTCGGTGGCACTATTCTCTAAAGCCGGTATGATGGTCATAGGGATTATTACACCACAGCCATCCCGCGAAAGACGATTCTTTCGATGGGTGTGAACCCGGCCACACAAGCTATCAAGTCGTATTACGCTAACCAGAAGAATTGCGAGTTTTTGATCCTCGTTTTTCATTTATCGCCGCTGTTTGGCGGCGCACAAGCAAGCCTTGCAGCGTACGCGAATTTGAGTCCGCGACATCACGATGTTTCACCCGCCAGAAACCCTTAGTACTCTTCTATAGAGTAGGCTGGTTGTGAACCGTAACGTCGCTGTCCAATCTCATTCGACTTCCATTATACTTCATGAGACGTCGCGATCAGCTACTACATAGTACCAATATAATACTGGTAAATTCAGGGGGCAATAGCCGCCAGAACGTTCTTGGGATTCCAATCCGGCCACAATCCGTTCGACAACTGCTCCGGCTTCCCGACCAATCCCTGCCCAAGGGCCCACGACAAATGGATATAACTGGAAAAGTCGCTCGCATCGCTCGCTACCGCTTCATTCAGCTCTTTTTCGGATTTGTAGGTGACATCGATTTTCTTGCCGGTCTTCTTCTGGTAGGTTTCAAAGACTTGGTTGAAGGACTGTAAGAATTATGAGGCGTTAATCATATTAGATGTTGTGTCTCTCGAAAGACTGTGGCTATCATAATAAGACTACTGGACTTACAGCACGTTCGCCTTCGATGCGGAAGGTCTGCCACTCGAGCTTGGAAGCAGGGAGGCTCGTGAGGACGTACGCCACGAAACGAGCGATGTCAGGACTGGTTGTCCACGAGATGGGAGTATTACCATCTCCGCCCACACTTGCCTTGCCATTCTTGATATCGAGGCCCAGGGCCCTGTCCATGGCACAACATCACCATCGTTAACAATAACAAAATACTTACAAAACGAGTAGAAGAATGAAGGTGGTGGTGATGTTGAAAGGAAGTAGAGAGATAATTCTGCTCACGGTATAAAGCAAAAGTCTGACCACGGGCCCGTAAAGAACAAAGCATAGGGAAGGCTCAGCTCTTTGCACTTCTTCTGGGTCGCGACTTTGAGCGCGAGAGCCCCGTGGTCCGGGATTGAGGCGTGATCATCAGTTGCATCCCCGAATTCCGTTGGGACGAAGAGTTTCACGCCTGCAGATTTGGCTGCTTCAGCAAGGGGGAGCTGAAGATCCATGGCACCCAGGCCGACGGTGGAGATGACGACCTCGACGTTGGTGAGAGCGGCGCTGAGGGAGGAGGGGGAGCTATAGTCAACTTCCTTGACGGTGGCACCCCTGGCGGCGAGGCTGGCTAGCTTGGAATTGTTCTAGGTGTATGCAGGTGTGCGAATGGTGAGCTAGAGTAAGCGATTGAGATCATGGGATGTGATGAGGTACACATACAGAACGAGTGAAGACAATTACGTCCTTGATGTTTGAGGAGCTCTTATATTTGAGGAGCTCATCGACAATAAGCGTACCGAGCCCACCGGCCCCAACGACGACAAAAGATGTGTACCCAGACATGTTATTCGGGAGGAGTGGTTAAGATCAGTCCAGGTAGAAATATATACACTCTAAGAACACCCGTTGGAGGATGAGTAAGACCGAGAGGGCAGAACAATGCTGACGAACCAGACAAGTCCGAGTCGGAGTCCTATACTGTGCCAGAAGTGAAAGGAGAATGGGTTGGAGCTGACCTTTCTTTGGTGGAATGAAGCTTTCTACGGGCATGTCAAGTGTGTCTGCGGCTCACCTAACGTGTAGTCTCTGAGACCGTGACAGTGCAGACCTTCAAGTGATCGAACTGTGGTGGTGAATACTGGTCGTTCAACAACTCGCAGCCAAATTTGAAGTGGACTCACAGCAAACCTATTGAAAGGTCAATCTTCTTGCTGAGTAGGGCATATACGTTGCGGTTCACATCAGTTTTGTGCATCATTCTGAAAGCGAAAAGTGTGAACTCAGAATCCCGGATGTGGTGCCGGATATAATATTCAGTTCACATTGAGTTTGGATTCTCGAGACGGGTCTACTTCTGCTCGCATCCCCGTTTCCTTGCTGACGACCTCGGATGTCGCGGTTCTTCTTGATACTACAGTACGCGGGCCTCCTGTCAAAGTGTATCTGTTGTTTTGAACCATGACAGCGAACAGGGAGAGGTAGGAGGAGGCCGCTCTCGCGTCGAGTTCACACAAACGTAAATTGAGCTATGACGCTCCAACAAGACAAAATTGTGAAATATTGAACCCGTCATGGGTTTAGTTCACATCGCATTTTGGAGATGTGAACCGCTACATATATGCCCTAGTATGGACCATAGTTCAATCCTGGGGCGAAGGAATCTGGAAAGAATTGAGCGGAAATAATCACAAAACTTGAAATCCAACGCGTGACGTCACGCGCCAAATCGGCAGGTGTGCCACATCCGAGCAGACAACAAAGCGCACAAAAGCTTCCAAGTAACCAAGGAATAACACCTCGCAAGCGGGGCAATGAATTGTAACGTACACAAATACAAGACTTACAGACCGAGGCTGGCTGAGAAGGCAGACAACGAGGTTCAAGCAAACGTATTGTGAGAGCGTGTATGGGTGGCGGGTAGGTTCAAACGAAACACGGGGGTGGGGGTGCAAAAAGAATAACGTAAATGGAGACGGAAATAAGGAGAATGGGCGAGAAATGTATATAAAAAGAACAGACAGAACCGAGAGAGATGGAAGAGCATAATGCAAAAGCATGAGCGTATCATGTAACCAAGCCAGACGAGATTGACCACAAGGGTGGAGAAAGATCAAGAAGACGTTGAGTACGTTAAAAAAAAAGAGCACGCGTTATGACTTCTGAGAGGTGGGGAGCACAGCTAGAAAAGCATGAACGAGCAAACGAGTTTGGGAAGGTAGACGAGTAGCGATGCTTTCGAAGCGGTTAGAAGAGGTGTGGCACCCAATTTATGAACCTACGTCGCCAACCCTCGTCAACACCACCCTCCTTTTCTTCTTGGGCGGCTCCTCCACGTTGTCCTTATCACCAGCAACGCTGCCCGATGCTGCAGCCTCGTCATCCGTACCCGAGACACTGATAGGTGTAGCCGGTGGTTCACTCCTCTTCAATGAATGTGTTGCGGAGATCGCAGGCGAAGCTGATGGCGGTAGGGAAACGGCAGAGACAGATGGCGTAGTGGCCGGAGTGAGGGAAGCTGAGGAGGTAAGAGGGACGGAGTGGTGCTGGGCGATAGATTGGAACTGGAGGGTTTGTTGTTGAGTGTGGTGAGCAGGCAAGATCTCGTCGAACACGACGATTGTGCAGTAGCCGTCTCGTGCAGAAAGCATGAGGCATTGACCGTCGGGCGACCTGAAGCCAAAAAGACTATGAGAACACAATCACGGCAAGGAAAAAGCGGGAAGGCATACCATGTCATATCTGTAAATTCGCGGTAATGAAGGTTCGTCAAGATACAAACAGGGCCGGACTGCTGCGTGTCGTAGATCGTCACCGTATCGGTCGTTGCTACGGCGTAAAGCATCCTGTACGGCAAAGAAAACACTGAGCCTGTACCAGGTGCGGGAGTAGGTGGCTTCGAAACCGCAGGACTGAAAGGTCGAACAGAGACAGAATCACTAGCAGAAGGTGCTGGCGAAGGAAGAGTGTGCAAAAGTCCTGATGTGCCCGTTGGCGCTGGGACGGCCAGTGGCGCTAGGAGTGCCGAGGAGTGCTTCAGCGGCGAAGGAAGAGGCGATATTGACTCGACAAGCGAGATTGCGGTGTGACTTGGAGTGGTCATGGGCGTTGCAGAGGGAGTCGTCCCGATGTCGACAGTGACATTATCTTCCTTTCCCCTCTCAACGGTGATCATCTTTGTATCTGTCTGAACATCAGGGCCGAATACTCCTGGACGAAGTTCATACAAAACGCTGGAGAATTTCACCGCAAGACTGGCCTTCTTATGGCCAGGGAGTTGCGCAATTGGCGGTCGCGCAAAGTTGGCGCGAGAGTAAATGAAGACAGAAGAGGTTGATGAAGGGTTGACAGGTTCTGTAGCCTGCGAGCCGCGCTTCCGACCACGGGTTGGCTCTTCGGACTTTGACGGGGACCGGGTAGACCCTGGGACCACTGATGGATCCTCAAACTGGCCAGCAGGAGTCAGAAGTAAACCTCCATCAGGACTGAACGTCAGTCGTCGATAGAATGTCGTGAAGCTCTCGTCGCCATATAGATTCCAGGTTGACGGGTTTGCCGAGGCAGTACGAATGGCGGGCAATGCGGGCATCGGTGACGGGGAGCGCCCATATCGCGCAAAGTTCGCAGGCGAGCTTGGCGCATTAGAGCCGCTGAAAGACGATCGTCTAGATGAGGATTGTTTATCCATTGGGGGAGGGGGGAACATAGACGATGAGCTGGCAACCGAAGTCGCCGGGGTGAGTGGGATGCCTACGGGCGAGGGGGAGGGTGCCATTATGGACGGTGTAGTGGCAGAAGTATCCTCCCGGTGCAACTGTTCGCTGACACTTGTGATGACGGATTCGGCATCGCTGGCGCTGGACTCTCTATGGAACATCCGGGGTCGGCTGGTGCTGGGGGTAGCGCTGTGGGAGCTCGGGGTGCGAGTATGGTGAGTAGTCATTCGAGAGTTCTTGCCCACAGCGTGAAGGTCAAGGCCCCCGTGCTTGGTGGAAACGCTGTAAACGTGCATGGACCGATCACTGCTTTGCGTAGCAATATATTCGTTGAGTGGATCCCATGCAACGCCCTGGACATAGTGATTGTGTTCGGCAATCTCGTTGACGCACTTGCCTGAAACATCTGCATCAGAAAACAGTCACGACTGAAGGATAGAGGTACTACCATCGATAGTGCTAAATACCCTGGCTACGTTATCTGTGCTGCCAGAAATTATATACTCCCCTGACGGACTCCAGGCAAGATCGTAAACCTGCATAGAGGTGCATCTTTGGATGCCAGACATGAGTAATGATCCATGTTACAGAAAATGTGCAATCGTACTTGAACGTGGTTCTTGGCTTCCAAAACTCCTTCTCCAGCTGCATCTCCTCTGGAGTCAGGTCGCTGCCGTAGACACCCGTGTTAGGAGACGAGGTTTGTGACCAGATAATAATCATGCCGTCTAGCTCCCATTCAATAAGATGCCCATAAGACAAGGGGCATAAATGCAACTCACCATCTCCAGCAGAAGCGATAAATTCTCCTTTAGATACGGCGGATGCATATCAGACTCCTGAGCGTCACGCACTGAAGCTAAAGTAGCGTACCGTTTGGACTGAATCTCACGACGTTGACAGGGGCTGAATGCTTGTTCAATGTCGCTAGATACTCTACCCTTGGAGGTCTCGCTTCAACTGCATCTCCAGGAGCGCTTTCCGTTACAACAGATGGTGGCAACATGTTGGGGTGAACATTCCAGAGCTGCCCACAGCCGTGTCAGCGAACTCTCCGCGTCGCATTTACATTGTCTCCCGAGCGAGATGACACGCACCCTGACATGATTATCTTCTCCTCCCGTGGCTAGCTTATAGGTCTGACGCGTAAAACTCCTTTCCCCGCCCGCGGTAGGACGCGCCTTCTTGAACGGTACGGGCTGGAAATCACACGTCGCGATTGGCTTGCCGTCGTGCCAGTGAATTTCGATACATTTAACGCGCATTTCCTGCCCTTGGATTTCGCTGAGAGTATGGCTGAGACCGTCGCAAAACTAACAAAGGGCGGACACAAGAAGGAAGAGGATATGGGGAAGTGAGAAGAGCCGTTTTGGCCCTCTTTGATCACTCGGCTTGGATTTGGGTTCGCGGCAGATTCCAGCTTTCGTTGTGGCGGCATGCCAATAGCTAGTGTGGCCCAACCTTCCATCCGACTCACCACTCAATTCTTTTCGTTGCTACCCCCACACGAAAGAAAAATGTAGTGGCAACACCGGCAACCCTAAAGCTTATCTGAGTGGGTTGACTCTTGTATACGCGCGCAGTAAAATTTCCCGGTATCCTGACAATGAGCTGCCGTTCTCCACGTCCTGGATATGGCAGATGTCGGATTCGAATGTCAGGGTACGGTATCAATAGCATATGCTAATACAAAATGTAGATCACAAAACCAATACTTTCGCAACGACGGGCAGAAAAACAAAAGCAAACTAGCCGAGAGAGCTCGCTCTCAGAGTTTGGGAGAAGCTTGACATTAACTCTGTACGCCCCTGTGGCGAGCTCGCGCTCTCGTCTGGCTGAGCATCGCCTTCGCCATAGATAACTGCAACATCCTTCATATCCTTTTGGAGGATTTTTGTAAGGTGTGCGAGACCAGCTTGCTCCTCAGCTAGAATCTGTGCAGGGTCGAGACGAAGAATCAGACATAACGACAGACGAGCGAAAGTAAGGAGAGCGGTAAGAACGAACCTGGACAATCTGTGATAGGCCGTCCTCGTCCACCACAGCCCACGAAACTCCCTGCTCATCGTTCCCGCTCTTTAGTGCGTTTAACGCCCCGACCAAGGCCCACATCTCGTTCAACCTAGCCACCAGTCTCCCCATCCCGCCGACTGCGTTCGCTCCTCCCCTTCGGCTAAGAACTTCACCCTCCATCTCCTCCAAAGCACCTCTTAACGCTTCTTCTTCAGGACGTATCGCGCTGCTTCTCAATGCGGGTATCAGCAGATGTAGGTGAGTGACGAGCTTGAGGAGCCTGTGCGTAAGCTGGGTCTGTGCAGCGATGGCTTTGTTCAAGCGTGGAGATGTGGAGAGGGCGTGGGCGGACGAGAGTTGGGAGATTCGTGATTGGAGCTCGGTCAGTGCTTTGGTGTGTTGAGCTGCCCGCTCGGCTTGGCCCTGTACACGAGCGTGGAGGTCGTCGAAGGAGGTAGCAAGGACGGGGATGAGGCTGTTCCGTTGGGATCAAACGATTGCAACACATGATACATAATGAAAGACACCGACCACGAAGGATCAGGATTTTCCCTGACAGCTTTTTGCCACGATTCTTCGTTCGTGGCATTTGCAGGACGACAGTAAAGTTGTACTTCCTCGGGGAGGACAAAGTTATAGAAGTAGTGCTGGATAGAGTCGGGATAAGAAACTAGCAATGAAAACCGACAAAAGAACGCACCTGGAAACGGTTATTCGGACTTTGCGGATTCCAAGCCTCCACTATGGCCTCTATCCTCTGCTGAAGGTTCAAGAACTGAGATTGAGCGTCTTGCTCTCTCTGACCTGCCGCACTTGTTGGTAGCCGTGAGGAGAAAAGGCCAGTGTTTGAGGTCGACGCGCCAAGACCCGTAAGTCCAGGCAATGTGCTCTTCCCCAACAAACTCGAACCCAACAGACTGGAACCAAGACTCGAAGATTGTGACTGTTGCTGGGGCTGCTGCGAAAGGCTGCCAAAGAGAGAGGTCGGTTGCTGCTGTGCCTGATTACCGAAAAGAGAAGTGGACGGCTGTTGTTGATTGGATTGTCCGAAGAGGGATGGTGTTGCGATACCGCCACCAGGAGCCGCTGTGTTCGACTGCATCGTACTCCCGAAGGGACCTCCGCCACTCGTACCCGCGGTCTTGTTCCCGAACAGTCCTCCGCCCGACTGATTCGAAGTTGACGCACCGAACAAATTTCCTGTGGCGGGCTGCTGCTGATTGTTCGCGGTGTTAGTGGTGGATCCGAACAATCCTCCTGCCGCGGGCTGATTCGTGCTTGTGTTCCCGAATAAACCGCCACCCGTATTCGTTCCACCCCCTCCCGCATTACTATTTCCGAATAACCCACCACCCGTTGTCCCATTCGAATTGGTCCCAGCGCCAGCATTACCAAACAGACCCCCACCTATCGTCCCAGGCTGGCCTTGGTTTTGTTGCTGATTATTCGAGGCTCCAAACAATCCTCCACCGGGTGCCCCCGTTCCTGCTCCTGCTCCCGTAGTACCGCTCTGCTGATTCTGAGGCTGCGTGTTCCCAAAAAGGCTACTGCCTTGGATTGCGCCCGTGTTAGTGTTCGTGCCTGTAGTCGAGCCGAAAAGTCCACCAGGTTGGGCTGGCAGCGGTGTGTTGTTACTGGTGGACCCGAAGAGACTGTTACCGGCTGGCTTGTTACCAAAGAGGCTGTTTCCAAACGCAGACATTGTGATAGAACAATGGCAGAGCTGACCCGCGGACTATGAGTCTACATAAGAAAATACTGGGTCAGCGCATCTGTCCAGACATGGGGCGAGCAGTAAGCACACCTACTCCTGATCAACCTGGAGATCTCTTAAGTAATCGCCTATTTCTCTGAGACTATGATGAACAACCTACGACTATGTCTATCTAGATGTATCTGGCCGGGCCACAGCAGGAAATGATGAACGCGTCGAAGACAAAAGCCGAACTTTGGTGGCACGCGTCGTTCAACGCGTGTACCCCATATTAGGGTTAGGGCTAAGTTACGAACTTGCGAAATGAATTGTTTCCTTGTTGATCAACTTGATTCCATCTATGATCCCTCTGTCCATTTGAAGATCAACTAAGCTAGTAATGTCGCTTCGGAAGACCGTACTGTACCCTGCTGTGTTTTTCAGTAAAATCCAATCTCCGTAATTGCTTCAGGGGTTCATCAACAGGGCTCAGTAGGTCTCAGTACGCCTCTGTCAAGTCTCAATGATTCCTCTCCTGCAGAATGTTTTTGAAAAATATCCTATGTCGAAATTGGGAACAATGGCTCTGTTGGAGCGTTCCTGAAACATCACGCAGTATGTTCTATCCGCCTTTTCTTCCTCTTGGGTTACCTCCAATGTCAGATGGCGATGTTGACCCCGCTTCTCCCGCTTTACTTCCGTCCATGCATGCGTTTCTGGCGACTCCGATTTTTTCCCCGAAGAATTTTGGAAATGGATCTGGTCCAAGTGCTCCGCATGAAGAAGGAGCATTGCCGGTACTCTAGCTGTTCTTTTGTCCTTCTGTCAACAGATTGGGTGATTCGTTGGTGGGACAGGTATTGAGAGATGTCTGTGCTCCTCTTGCCCGCGCTTTTCCTGATCCGCTGCTATGCGCTATCGTATGGGCCCTGTGGCCCAAGGGCATAAGCGGTTTGATTGTCGTTCTCGCTCCTCTCATCATCTTTCGCTGTGCGATAGCTCCAAGTGTGTTTACTATCGCCTATTTGGGTTTCCTCGAGGCAGCTGGGCGCACAATTGAATGACGTTGGCCTCTTCACAAATCCTCGGACCAAAGTTTGACATTGTCTGTTCTACACGCCACCTAACTGTTTCAGTCCCTCTCATCCATGCCGCTCTGTGCCACCGTTCTCAACACTGGACACCCCCTCACATGTTTCGCGTTTAGTCAGAGAGCACTCACCACTCAGAATTGCATCGAAAATCACAGATTTCACCGCTCGTCATCTGCTTAAACAGGTATTGTTCTCGTTCTTGGACGAGGATTGCAGCCTGTCACTGTCACTTCAGAACAGTTTCCCGTGGACTCGCTTCATCGCGAGAGGCACATTTCCAGTATCGGTATCGTATAAAGGAAAGCATCGTTTTCAGGGTTGTTTTCCTGCCACCTCTATCTGGTTTCAGAAGCCTCACCAATACGCAGACTCCTCTAGCCATGTCTCAACAAATGGGTACGAGCTTGGCCATGTTTCCGTCTCTCAGTTCATATACGAAACCATAATATTTCGTTGTTATAGACTATGTTATCGAACTGAACAACTATTGCCAGTCGAAAGGCCTGGTAGCGAATTGGAACCACCGGGACATTGGTACGGGACATCAGCCCCGACACGTGATGACACTCATACGTGAGTTTCCCTTCGCTTGAGCACTGTCACAATGTACTGAAAATTAACAGTCAACAATGAGCCATGCACGACGGGAGAAGGCGGTCGCATAGGTGCTGCTAAGTCTGAGGCCGCCCGTCAGTTTTTGCAGAGATACGTTTGGAGGCACTAAAGCTCCGGTAAGTCATTCGTCCTTGTCATATCCCGATATGATGTCTGAACGAACTTTTAGTCCTATACCTTCGACGAAGACCTTGCAGTACATTTATGGGCCCTTTTTGCGCGCCTGTGTTTACGGGTCTCGTTATGTAGCAATAGACTAAGCCTTGCAGTTGTATAACATTATTATGGACCTACGACCGGTATCACGCCCGAGAAGAGGACCTTATAGCCGACTGAGGCTAGGCCCATCCCCCTTGTGCGCATATAACCTTATAAGTCGAAAGCACAGTGCTAATGTGGATTGTGGCACTCGACAGTAACCACTCCGTCGATGCCATAGCTGCATGGACAGTATACACTGGCAGAAGGTCCGTTTGATTATGCCTTTGTCGCTCTTCAAAATGCTTCTGCCACCGAGTTATGTCTACGACTCTTAAAGAATTTCGGGTGTTCAAGGTTTAGATACCATCATACGTGATTATTTACATGAGGGAACATGACCTTTGTGCGACCCTGAAAACGGACAGAGGGCGATAGTGCCTATCGCCACGAAATATAGCCTTAGTCTAGTATCAAGACGCAACGCCATTCGGGCATATTTCTTCATATCGGACCTTAGTAGTGCTGTTGCCCGGCGGTTTGTAGCTATATTATGAGCACTGAGTCGAAATACCTTGCTATTTTGTCCTCTTCTACCAATTCTAGCCGCACAGAGAGCCTTAGGGGTTGAGGTCGATTGATATATTTGGTCTCTCCGAGTAAGCTACTTTCTATCCATATGGCCGGCGTTTTTGCGCCCGAATCCCCAGACACCGCGCCAAAGCATATGTATAAATACGGACGTAGTTGCCATCGCGGATACATCAGTCGCCTTGGCTCAACAAAGGTTGAGATGGCCTCACTATTCATATGTAGACCCTCGAACTCGGCGCCATAGTACTCCACTTAGGCAGTACCTGATTCGCCCAGAATATGTTGATACCCTGTGCAGTGAAAACTGATAAATTCCGTGCTCTTTCAGCTTATCGATTCATTTTTACTGCGTAAGTCGCCGTGACATCTTGAGGAGGAAGGGCCACAGTGGCGTCAAGTAAGAACGACAGTCATAGGCCACGTGGTCGCGTTAACTTCCGGGCCATCCGATCTTCTCCGTCGAGTTCCAGCTGTCCATCATTGTAAACTACCATCTTACTTGCTTCAGTTCGCCTCAACAGCGGCTTGACGCGGCGGCCGCAAGATATGTCACGGTGAAAGGAAGTCTTATCGCTTAACGAGTTGATTCAGGTGTAGTGCATTAAGAGTCGTAAGCGTATCCCCACTCGTTTCTATATTGTCGTGGCTACTTCAAGTCTCCATGTAATGATCTTACTCCCGGGCCAGTTCTACCGTCCCGGACCACGTCGATATGCTCAATTTCACTGGTGGTAAACCTGTGAAGGCCACCTCAAAACTTACTGACGGTCATTTTCGACGTCGTCGGCAAAGGTGCGATAGCACCCTCCTACCTGTACGTCCGAATCTATTGGTTGCTATTTAAATTGGGCTTAGGAAGTTAGGCAATGCCACCCTCCACACTTCCATGGAATCGGAGGCCGCCACCCTTGTGGCGGTTGGCGACTAACGTGTTTGATAGTATAGGCGATATCAGTGATCATCACGCTCCAGGCTCTCGCTGTGCGTTACCTGATTCTGCGACAATTGGCGCCGGTTTCTCGCATGAAGTGCTGTTGGCTCTGACGCACCACGGTATTGTTAACTGTAACGGGAGCAAATAGCGAGAGCATCCCGAGAATCAACCCGACAATTGCATAAGTTCACATGCCTCAGAGCCAACGGGTACGTCGATATGAGCGCGCACTCCCCGTCACTATGAATCAACTTAGCTCGGGGATTGCCTGGGATGATTTGTGCTGTGACACAGTGTTTGTTCCGCCATTTTCTGTTCAAAGTAAGCTGCATTATAAGCATTATTTCATTCTGGACCCGACTCTCCTTCTTCTTCTTTTGGCCATGTCAAAGAATCATCCGCTCGAACACTCGACTAGATGATTATTTGATTTCGCTGAATAATTCGGGCTGCGGGGACCCAACCATGCGACTTGTAAGTTATGATGCTAGAATGATTCGTGCATAACTCCATGATAATCCTTGCCGGTACCGTCTTCTTTATTGACTTCCGTCCCGCGTTGTGCATATGCCACTTACGATCCGTTGCGGGACGTTGTCCACGGTGTTGTATCCAAACCCGATGTTGGTGAAACCTATCCCAATAGCATTTGGGGGCAACTTCATCATGTCTGAAGCCTGTGCAGTTGACCTTGTCATCGTATTTTCTGAATTTTATTATACACGCATCTCTACATGAGCGACCATACTCTGTCCAGACCCATCGTCAATCCTATCGAACAATGCATATGCAGCTTGTAGATGTATAGCTGCGATGTATTCGCTTCATTTTGACGGGAGCTCAGCATGAAACTGTCTTCGCGCATCATCACGGCTTTCCAACACTGTTACTTCATACTGAGAGGGGTTATGCTCTCGAGCATGCCATGATCCTGCAATGCATGAACTTGTTTTACCGGCTTGTCGTTCTCGCCGTTGTCGGTATAAAAGACACGAGAAAAAAAAATCAATATCCAACCCATCCACCAAGCTCTCATACCACCTGTGCACGCACGACGACCAGTTTCTCTAACATCTTTTGAATCGTCCTTATATGTCGTTCAACAGGGGTAATGCTCTACTTTGTTATCCGAATCCCAGCTGCTTAATCGTTGCTCTTGTCTTCGTAGATTTCACAAATGAACTCAACGAATATCTTCAGGACTTCAGCCCTAGCAAAGTACAGAATTGGGTCTTCGGTCAGACAGGGCCTGACAATTGTCCAGAGCATACTGCCATTTTAAAGGGTGAGTAACTTTCTCCACATCTAGCGATTACATGCCTTGAACAAAATGTGACACGTACAGTCGATGGAGTTCAAGAAGCGATAGGGACTGGTAACTCCAGAAATGCTGCGAAGAAGAACGCGGCGCAGGTTTATCTAGCATCTGTGGGAAGAGGCTAATGTGAGTTTGTACTCCTTTTTCACAACACTACTATCAATGTCTCTATAATGCATTTATCACATTTTAGATTGACTCGTGATCCTGACGCCTGCCTGTGCACGGAGTTGCTGCTATTCTATGTTCCTTGAGTGCACCTGTATAGTATAGTATTTATTTGGATGAAGGATCCTTTGTATCAGACTATGTGAAGGCCCGATGAAGAAGAAGGAATGAGATTGTTGAACCGCTCTCTACTGAGGTACTCTACGGTGTCAGAAAGCTAGAACTTTTGGTCAGCTATGTCTCTCCTTTCTGATCCGTCTCGCTGTTTGCAAAGATCGATACTATATAAGTGACGCTCACTAATTGAGTTGTCTCATACTTCCCGTATCTTCGAACGGAGCGCGGAGGCAGGTAGTAAGAGTTCTTGAACTTGTTGGGGCGAAGTTGGGTTGTGTTATTGCTTTTTCCGTATTCGCATCTTATACATGATCGAAACTCATCACCGACAAAAATTTGGTGTGTAGTAAAACACAATTGGCGATAAATAACGACAAGATATGGCGTACTATGTACTAGGTTAAAACACACACGAAGCAGTGGCCGCTGCTTATAGTAACTTAGAACGTGACCCACTCGTTCCGTTTTCTTCCGCACATGCTTTCGTCTGTCACCCGCATGCACCCGATTAACCACGGCGCTTCCTTGCTATTGACGGTCAACAGCTTGGGCATCTTCTTTTCTCTGCTGCGTCTACCGGTCAAGGACTCATCGTGATTTCCGCCTCAAATCATCTTCCTATCCGCCCTCTTGATCCACTGAGCTGGCTTGCTGCATCTTTTACATGTCTTACCACGCAATAGAGGCTCTGAACTCTGGCACCGATCTGGGATGCCGACAAATCCGATGGCTGTGATTATTCTCGCGCATCAGAATATGGGATGATTTGGCGTTCCTTCCTCCTCCCAGCAGTAACTCTCAAGGTCTCTGGCCAGCGTTTTCACGAATTTGAGTGATATGTTATCATAACTCTATAAACGGGCCATGTACAACTCAAAAGGGCCTCTCAGGCTGTTTTACTCTTACGCGGTCACTGCTGACCTCGACACTTTCCGCATAGAACAGTGGCAAGAAGGCCGGTATGAACATCGGAAGCCCGCCGCCTTCTTCTGCCATTCTCGGACGCTGCTTTCCGATTCTCATACAGTCATCTTTCTCATGTTATCTTGTCCTTGTATTCCACAGGCGTTGGCCGCCACAATCCAGGACTACTGGTCTTTGTTCCTACTTTCTGCACATCCTGGTGTCCCTTCCTCGTCATAGCATATAAACGGCCCAATGACCGACATATATCCGGGGAATTCTTGACGCGAATACGCTGGGAAGCCATTATTCTTGCTATCGCCAATCTTCTCTTCGTGTGCCTCTATCGTACACTTGTATGCATAATTGTCGATCCTGCATCTGAGATCCTGCACACCGTCCATCAGCAACGATGATCATATCCGGTCAAATTAATGGTAATTTCATCGAGTACATCGGTTAAGCAGAAGTTTTGTAGCGCTAAACTCGCACCAGTTGGTCTACATAAACCATCTCTAGTTTGTGTTCCATCTCTGCTACTCCCTCGGGCCACGTAATCGCTCTATCTACGGATATAGAATCTATATATAACTAGAGTCCGCACAGATTTACCTGGGATGTGCATCAGCTATTCTCACAGCTGAGCACTGTCTTTCGTTATAAAGGGCTCTACGAGGAACCTGCATACCAGCCTTCTCCTGCGATAACCACAGCTCCGAATCCGACCATGTTTTCACCTGTATATCTCGTCTCTATCATTCTTGCCACAGCCTTGAATGTCGCCGCCTCGCCCACTCACGTCGTCCGCGACTCACTGGTTACTCTCCCTTTTGCGAAGGTTGTCAATGTCACCTCCCCGGCCCATCTGATTAAACACGGTCAAGCTCGTGCGAGACTACTTCGTGACAAGGCTCGGGCTAAGCAGCAGGGACTGAGCTCAGATGCTGTTGTGAGCGCACCTGCAGAGAACGAGGCTGTTTCATATGTCGCCAACGTCGCGGTGGGAAGTCCTGCCACAACCTGTGCGTGTACTTTGTTTATCTTCTTCTTACTACTCTCTTATCTGACCTTGGTCTTCCCTCCAGACCAGCTCATTGTGGACACCGGTACGATGTTCCTTAACTTCTATCGATATTCTCGCGATATTGATGCATTCCGAACAAGGCTCTTCGAACACATGGGTTGGTGCGGGAAAAGCTTTCGTTAGGACAGGGACAAGCACCCCGACTATCAATGCTGTGGTACGTCATTCAATAGAGCTTGCGAGGTCCTTATGTTGTGCTCAAGCTGTACTTATCAGTCTGTGACATACGGGAGTAAGTGCGGTTGAATCTCGTCAGATTCCTTCTGCTTCACATTCCTTTCCGTCAAACCTGCCCAAACCTCGTTCACTATCACATATTGACTGCATAATATTTCTAGGTGGCTCTTTCTTCGGGCAAGAGTTTACCGACCAAGTAAGCCTAGGGTGAGCCTCGGCGTTGTAGTCTTTCCTCGAAAAGCTTACAGAAAGCTTACTAATCTGGTCTCGTAGGCCTGGGTTGACCGTCACCGAACAGTCCATAGGAGTAGCGGAGGAGTCCACAGGTTTTGACGGGGTGGATGGTATTATAGGAATGTGAGACTTTCGTTTTATCGCAACACAAACCAGTCAAATGATGCCATTCTTCTTCAGTGGTCCTGTTGACCTTACCGAAGGTACCCTCATACCAAGTTTCTTCTCAACCATCCCCACCGTGACGGACAACCTGTTCACTCAAGGTGAAAAAAGTTGTATACTCATCCATGGGCAAAACTGATCTACGATACACCTAGGAGCAATCTCCGCTCGCGAAGTTGCTGTCTCCTTTGAGCCTACCACAAATCTAACGAATGTAAACGGGGAACTCACGTTCGGTGGGACTGACTCAAGCAAGTTCACTGGGGATATCACCTTCACGTTAATGCCTTTCTTTACGTTGATTTGGAGAGGGACCTAACATTATCCAACAGGCCAGTCACCACGACTTCTCCTTCGAGCGAGTTCTGGGGAATAGATGAGTCCATCACCTACGGTACTGATGGTGCCTCTATCCTCAGTACCACTGCAGGAATAGTAGGCAAGTTACACATTGCCGTCGGTCAAACCTTCTCCGGCTAATGATGAATCGTTAAGACACCGGCACCACGCTCATCCTGATCGCGAGGTCTGCAGTTTTTTTTTTTTGGTAGGACTTACCGGATGATCCCTGACGATCGCCCAGTGATGCTTTGGCTCTCTATGAGACTGCGACAGGAGCGGTACCCGATAGCACGACAGGTCTCCTCCGGCTCACGACTGCTCAGTTCGCAAACCTCCAACCGCTGAACTTCATCATCAATGGCGCGACCTTTACTCTTACTCCTAATGCCCAGATCTGGCCTCGTGCTCTCAACAGGTAAGACGAACTCGCTAGAAGTAGCACTCACTGCTAATATTCGATGATTTTACAGCGCTATTGGTGGCACGGCGGACAATGTATATGAAACGGCCTTCGGGCTAAACCTAACTCTTTATTTCTCGGCGTTTCTAAGGAGTGTACGCGCCTTGCAGGCATTGTGGCCCCAGGTGCCACTTCGACGATGGAGATGTGGGATGGATAGAGGGATAGGCACGTGACCAGTCATGTGGTAGGCACGTGATGGCATGTGACCTTGTGGTCGTGATGTAGGGACATGTGACCAGGTCTGGAACGTTCTAGAATAGTCTTGTGCATGTTGACTCAGCGGTTTGTACCCATTGTGCCCATTGCTGGACCCACTGGATATCCATGAAGGATTCCTGTAGTGTTCACTCGTTAGTGTACAGTGAGGACGTGCCCTAAAGGGTCAGCCCAGGATGTATATAAGAACCACCTGTATCGTAGAATAGTTCCCTAACTCGATCTCCTTTGCTTCTCGCCATACTCAGTGTGACCTTGTGTCCTGG
>NW_006763136.1:861365-863575 GCF_000264905.1 Stereum hirsutum FP-91666 SS1
GACTCAGCGGTTTGTACCCATTGTGCCCATTGCTGGACCCACTGGATATCCATGAAGGATTCCTGTAGTGTTCACTCGTTAGTGTACAGTGAGGACGTGCCCTAAAGGGTCAGCCCAGGATGTATATAAGAACCACCTGTATCGTAGAATAGTTCCCTAACTCGATCTCCTTTGCTTCTCGCCATACTCAGTGTGACCTTGTGTCCTGGTGTATCCAGCCCCAAGCCCACGGTCTCAGTTCACCCATATTCTCTCTGGGCTAGTGCCCCTAGGACAAGCGCTCCTAGTACTCACATTCGTACGCCGACACCCTCAGCTACAGGGTTAGGCTTGGTTTGGGTTTGGTTAGGGTTTGGCTATAGGTGACGCCTTAGGTTTAGTACCAGGCTACCTTAGCATTAGATCGAGTTCTCATACTCGGCCGGGCTATCGTCCCTTTGAGTTGTTTCGGTTTTCATTGAGTGTTTTCGCATCTCTCAGATAAACGGAGGCTGACAGTTTTATCCCCTACGATACATAACTGCCCCATTCCCTCCGTTATCGCGAGTTACTCGTGTTGACACTCTCCCCACACACACACACACCCATCATCACAACATCCACTCACTACGCCTTTCGGGCCTCTAGTGTTTTAATCCATACTATAACGTTCAGCGTAGCATCATCTACGTTGTCCTATACTGTACAGTCCTTGCAATAGGCCGAGAAGGCTGAGCTTGGATTCCCCTATTCCCAATACAGAGGAATAGCTCGAACAACTGCGTTTAGATTTTGAATTGTAATATCGAATCTATAGGACTAGCGCAGCTCAAAAGGTTGTCACTGCTAGTGAAATAGATAGAGAAAAGCAGTACAAGTCTGATCCGACCGTAAGAGTGAAACTCTAGGCCGAATTAGGAGACTGGAAGGATTAGAACTTTATAGTAGTGAAGAAGAAGGATCAGAGTCCGGTTCAGAAGAAACCAGTAGCGATTCGATACCTGTAGAACCACACCGTACCCCTGCGCAATCACAAACAAATACACCATTCCCCGGGACTAGAGCTCCCACCCCACCAACAATGTCAGTGTTCACGACACAAGAGATGTCGTCTATGTTAGACACCATCACCAGGGGTCTCGACGCAGTAAACACGGCGATCACGGCACAGCAGACCAAGATCGACAACATTTTGGATGTCCTGAACAACACGGTCGCTATTCAGAGCGCAAACACGGTTGGAATTCGCGATCTTGGAACACACACGGACGCCTTAAGGGCACAAGTCTCGGCACTGTCGGCAACGATCAGTAGAACCCCGGCGGCAGTAGCAGCAGGTACAAGCACAGGCAAGGGTGTCGTAGCGAAACCTTCGATGTTCAACGGCAGCGGTGACCTCTCATCATCTCGGTTCTTCCTGGCGACTTTCGTAAATTGGGCACAGAACCAGGGAACTGCAATGAACGTAGCAAACCCGGATGGCAGCTGGACACGGAACGATCAGAAGTGGATTGGATCAGCTCTGAACTTCCTCACGGACAAGGCACAGTCATGGGCACTCCCTTATCTGGAGAAGCTTGGTTTAGGACAGTTGGCGTTTAAGGACTGGCCTGAATTCGAGACCGCTTTCCGTAAACGGTTCGAACCGGTTGACGTTAAAACCACGGCTCAACAGGCGCTGGAAGGATTATCCCAAGGCAGAGGCTCAGTGGAACAGTACAAAGCCAAGTTCGATGAACATGCCCCTCGCACTGGTTGGCCTGATACTGTCCTCGCCCGCGAATTCCGTGATGGTCTCTCTGAACGTGTCAAGGACGTAATGATCAATCTGACGTACAACAAGGAGAGCTTGGACGACGTCTACCGTGCGGCACAAACGGCTGGTGAACGTATCCGTGAACGTGATCAGGAGAAATCTGGCAAGAGTAGGCACTCTACCGTTTCCTCGATCCCGGCTCCAGACGCAATGGACATCGACGCTACTCGGGTGACCAAGGTACAGGCCCCGGCTAAAAACACTGGTTCTAACGGCAAAACCTACGACGACTTCAAGCGGGCCATGGTGAACAAGTGCAACAAGTGTGGATCTTCGGAGCACGTCGCTAAGAATGGCAACCATGAGCGCGACGTCTGCTACCACTGCAAGAAGGTTGGTCACAGGAGCACGGCTTGTATGCGCAAGTTCATGGGTTTCCCGGCTACGCAGCAGGTTAGTGCCGATGCGGGTGCGT
>NW_006763136.1:867645-1032227 GCF_000264905.1 Stereum hirsutum FP-91666 SS1
GGGGATAGGCACGTGACCAGTCATGTGGTAGGCACGTGATGGCATGTGACCTTGTGGTCGTGATGTAGGGACATGTGACCAGGTCTGGAACGTTCTAGAATAGTCTTGTGCATGTTGACTCAGCGGTTTGTACCCATTGTGCCCATTGCTGGACCCACTGGATATCCATGAAGGATTCCTGTAGTGTTCACTCGTTAGTGTACAGTGAGGACGTGCCCTAAAGGGTCAGCCCAGGATGTATATAAGAACCACCTGTATCGTAGAATAGTTCCCTAACTCGATCTCCTTTGCTTCTCGCCATACTCAGTGTGACCTTGTGTCCTGGTGTATCCAGCCCCAAGCCCACGGTCTCAGTTCACCCATATTCTCTCTGGGCTAGTGCCCCTAGGACAAGCGCTCCTAGTACTCACATTCGTACGCCGACACCCTCAGCTACAGGGTTAGGCTTGGTTTGGGTTTGGTTAGGGTTTGGCTATAGGTGACGCCTTAGGTTTAGTACCAGGCTACCTTAGCAGTATACTTGATTGTCGGGGACATCGGCGCAAACAGCGGTTCTGTAAGTCCTCCCCTCATGATATCGTTTGGTGGTCTGACTTGTGGATAATGTATCACCAGGGTATGGACTTTATCAATGGACAAACTTTCCTCGAGAGGTTCTACAGTGTCTTCGATACCACTAACCAGTGAGTATCTGATGAGCTGGTCAGCGACATGCAGAACGAATACTAACTACTCTCATCAGGCGCGTCGGGATTGCGGCCACTCCGTTCACGACCTCCACGGTTAACTGATCGGGATGACTTGTGGATAGTATTTTTCGGGGAGGATATGATGGTCAGTGTGGTCCAGAGTATGCTGAGGAGTCTCTAATTATCCGTCGTGCCTCTTGTGTAGATCTGCCACGATGAGGTTTACCACACGTTCGTTTCAACTCTAACGTTGTGAAGGTAGAACGTGTATGCACGAATTTGTCTCATGTTGCCAAAGAAACTTGAACAGGGGAGCTGAGACCATCCCATGGGATGAAAGAGCCTGACATGAGTACAGTCGACGGAGGTGAGGTCTGCGCAGGCCCATTAGCTTCGTACTCCTATGCCCAAGCCACTCCACGATTGGGAAAGAAAGCTGAATATGCTTGCATTAGAATCTTGTTACCCATCGAACTGCTTAGGAAACGAACACTATGAAGCAGACATGATATCCATTTGTGATTAGCGAGCCATTATAACCAATGAAATCATGCAAAGGTAACATTGAGAAACACAAAAGAGTGTTCTTTGGCCCTCAACAGAAGAGTCCGTGGTATCTTCCATAGCGATATGCGAGACCTGACGAAAAACCCCTTGACGCCACCCATCACCTGAACAATGCAGCCTATCTCACTCAAAACTTAAACCCGCCCGCTAACGCCATAACATTACCCGGATCCACGCTCGCCTTGATCGCCTTCAACCTCCCCACATTATCTCCCCATATGCTTTCTAGATCCTCGTCATAGAGAGCATAATTCCCGTATATCGGCGCATCGTCAACATCCTGGCCCTCCGCAACCGCCGCCGCCCGGATAGTGCTCGCCGTCTCGATTAATGCGTCGTGGAATGTAGAGTCGAAGAGAGGATCGATGTATGCGTAGTAGATATTGGTGGGGAAGTATGTGACGGAGCGGGTGGGTGGGAAAGCGGAGTCGGGACCTTTGGAGAGCATGTTGGGAAGGAAGGGCTCGACGTCGTAGGAAATGAAGGCGCCGGAGTCGAGGGATAATTGGAGTTTGGTTCCCCATTTCTAGAACGAAGACAAACGTGTAAGAATGCAGTAAAACGACGAGCTGTAGATAGTCGAGACTTACTATGGTTTCCTGGATGATGACGTCCATAAGGTTGTTCGAGTAATCCGTGACAGAGACCGTATTGAAGAGCCCACTGTGAGTTGTGGGTAAGAAAGGAAAAAATCAGAATAGATACGGTGCTATGAGCCAAGCCGTATTGTTTCTTACCGAAGCCCAGACGTGGTGTTAGCCGGTGCACTCTGGACTAACGACACGAAGGATCTCGTGCTGACATCCTTGGTGAAATACGGAATCGCGAGGAACTCGTCGAAAATACCATCTGGAGGGGTCGGGTCATCGTAGAACAACAAGAGCGAAACACCAGGCTGAGAAAAAGAGAGACCGACGATTGGCGATGGCAATATCAGCACCAGGTTCAACCATCAAAGTGAGTCGAAAAGGAGTGACTCACAGCACCAAGCACGAAGTTGAATGTAGGAATGGTGGCGGCCTTCGGGTCGGTCGTGTTTGCCACAAAGGATGCGACCGCGGCTGCGGTCTGGTTGAGATAGGGTTCAGTGATGGTGATGAGTCCGCCCTAGTAGCAAGAGCCATAGATCGAAGGTGGTGAGATCTCGTCGTCAGTGGAAGAAGCGTATGCAGAGTTTACCCAGACTTCGGTTTGAGGGAATGTCTTGAGGGTGAACTTAGTCACAATACCCTACGCAATCATAGGGAGTAAGAAGATAAAGGATGATAGAAAAGGGTCCTAATGGTAGTCATACGAAGTTGTTGAAACCACCCTATACATCGCAAGGGTATCAATTAGCGTGCTCAGTCTATCTCCACGGGAGTAGAACACGAACCTTCAAAGCCCAGAAGAGGTCATCGTTGTCGGAAGTGACGGTTGTGACAGTCCCATTAGGGAGGACAAGTTCATAAGCTTGAATAGTGTCGACCGTCAGACCGTACTGGTTGGACTTCCACGAGTACCCTGATGGCAGATCACAAACAAAATATTATATCAACATCTGTTGCCTCCATCATAAACCCGACGGGGAAGAGCACGTACCTCCGCCAAGGGTGAACCCAGCCACGCCAACACCCGTCACACGACCTCCAACGACGTTGACTGCATACGGCGCAAGAGCCTCATATACGTCGTCCCAGATAAGGCCCGCCCCGATCTCAACAGTGCTTGCAGCTTCGTCGTAGATCACTTCACCAAAGCGGGACATGGAGATTTGGACGCCGGCGGTAGATGAGAAGCCGGGATTGGAGCTGTGGCCGCCACCTTTAACCTTCATAACGTTGATATCATGAGTTAAGCCAATATGAGTGAAGTGGAATGAGTGGACGAACGGCGAATGATGTTTGGTTCTCGCCGAGAATTTGAAGCTAGACGAGATAGAAAGACTTCGTTCACCACTATACATATGGCAGGAAGGATGGGGTAGTGTGGACGCACGATGGTTCCAACGTCCTCAGCTGTCCCGGGCTCTACTGAGCATGTCGACGACTGCGCGCTTGATGAAGCCCAGTGAGCGTTGTCCGCGGTATACTGTATGGACACTGCCATAGAGAACAAGAGTGATCCCTAATCAGCAGGAGGATCGAGTGAAGGTATGGTCGGCAGGGACACATACGAGGGTAAAAAACTTCTGAGGCCGACGAAATGGAGGATGCTATGCTAGCACAGACGGTGTTCACGTCTGAGGACCTGCGACTGAGCGTAGCACAAACAGAGATACACGAAGAAAGCGAGAGAAGGGCGCTGGTCAATGCCAAATAAGAAAGCGTTGGGGCCATGACCTAGTCAACGTCGAGCGGGGAAAATGCACCTCGCGTGAGGATAATGGAGACGTCATCCCAGAACGGTTTTATACCGTCAATGGACCTCAGACTTTCGCTCATGGACCGATACCTGGAAATGTTGCGTTTTTTCTCATGCACAGTTCGGCGACTCTGTTGACGACGAGGATGGACCGCATGCTCGCCCTGATGGAGCCGCTGACCACAGGCCGTTATGAATGCTTAAAACAGGAGATGACCGTGAGGCGGAGGACAATGACACATTGCCTCGGAGGACCTGGAGATGTCCCAACGCGGGATTAGGGGGGCTTTGGGGTTCTAATTGACATCTCGGCACGGGGTGATTGACGTACTTTGCTCATCATCCACTTCGCTGGAGCAAATAATGGCCTCTGATGGTGGGGCCGCTCATCCAGCTGGATGGCACACGCAGGTATCGGATGGGGATGGAATACCCAAATAACAAGACCTACCGGAGCTACGCCCCGTTTGTCAATAAATATATCGGACAGTCGGCCTACAGAAGCGAGATGATCAGTGTGAAACTCAGACTGGTCTCACCAAAAGAGGGCAATCTTTACGGCCAAAATGGTTAACCGCCGTCGTCGCTTGAAAGCACTAACCTTTAATTGCAGGATAAACGTCGATGCCTTCAAAGTGTGTTAGCGCACTGGCCAGAATGGCAATACCTGACTATTTTAGTTCGAACCTCAAGAAAGCACCTCAAAAAGAAATGAAAACGGCAAACACAACCAAACGAAATGGAGACATCTGCGTTATGAGAGGGTTGGTTGCAGAGCTCAACGGGGTCACTTGTTTTTGCAATTGAGCGAAGTGACGCGTCATTATCGGCACTCGACGGACGATTGCGAATGTCATGGAGGACAAATGGGGTCCTCGCAGGTCGGAAATTACTCGAAATGCACGAGTCGACCAAGGATCTGTGAGAGTGGATGTGCCCATCATGCACGGACGTGCACCGTCCTAATTCCTCTTCGGACAGCCACGGGACGACAGCAAGGCCAAGGATACCCGTCCATTCTCATCGTCATACACATGTTCTCTAGATTAGTGAGGTCGAGAGCCGCACGAAGCGAATGACCGGACGATACAGAGCCCGTTGCGCAATTAAGGCGGCTTGCAGACGGCAGCGAGGGGATCTTTCAGAAAGGTCGAGAGAATAGAAGCATACATACGTCCTTATGGAACTATTACGCAGGAGGACGAACTTTAAGCATATAAGCGTATGGCATCTGTCAAAGCAAGGACATGATTTGCAAAGGTGAAGAATACGGACGATATACCTTCCTGCGTAAACTACCCACCAAAAAATCCCTTTACTTCACCAACATTGTAGATTGGTTTCGAGGGTGATTCTATGGGGTATCTTCACCCTAGTCTCACGGTGTAAACTTTGCGTTAGAGTCAAGACGCTGACGACTGGCGAAGGTCAGGTCCACACGACACGGTATGCGGTGCGGGCTCGTTCTATGCAAAGAGCCGTAGAAACCATGGGAGCATCGTCAACCAGAAGGCGAAATCGATGACGAGAACAAATATTCAGGGAACGCGGCCACTGATATATATACGTGAACTTGATGAGCGGTGGGGACGCGCCATTCAGGCGGGGCGTGGAGAAAAGCCAAACATATTGCCTTTCACAGAAAGGGAAGTCACGTCGTGACAGTCAACTGTACAGCTGAGCTCGGGAGTCTCCGGGTGGCTTGCTGTGGCGCGTTGGCTGGTGACCGCGTCCAACGTTAAGCAAGAAATCCCCGCCGCCGCCGTCCCCTTCATCCCCGCCGACTCCTCAAGATGGTCAGAAGTACGTCCAATCCCGTAACGGAGCCATGTCCGTAAATATTATGCTCATTTTTGCTTTTAGTTTACAAGCCCGGAAAAGTACGTTTACCCTGCCCTAGGCCACAAGCAGCACGGATGGACAATTGACTTACACAATCACGCTATATCAACTTAGGTTGCGATCCTCCTTCAAGGTCGTCAGGCAGGCAAGAAGGTCGTTGTTATCAAGCAGTTGGACGAGGGCACCAAGGAGCGCCCCTACCCGCATGCCATCATCGCCGGTATCGAGCGTTACCCTTTGAAGGTCACAAAGCGGATGGGTGCGAAGAAGCTGGCGAAGAGGAGCAAGGTTAAGCCTTTCATCAAGGTGCGTCGCTTTACTTTACACTCCTTGTCTTCGATTCTGACTAGCATGCGCGTTGCTTGGTGTATGGTCTGGTTCATTGGGTCATGATGTGACTTGGTTTCGAATGCGATTGTTTAACGGGAATCTGGTGGGGTCTGGTCATTCGGGATCTGTACGGCGGAATGACTGAGAAGACCGTCAACTACTCGCACCTTTTCCCCACCCGGTACTCCGTCGAGCTTGAGGGTTTGAAGGGTGTTGTCGCCAGCGAGACGTTCAAGGAGCCGTCACAGCGGGAAGATGCCAAGAAGCAGGTGAAGAAGCTTTTGGAGGAGAGGTACACCAGCGGAAAGAACAAGTGGTTCTTCCAACCTCTTCGCGTGCGTCCTTTCACCGTTCACCTTCACTTCTACTCTTTCGCCCTAAGCCATATCTCCTCCCTATCTTCATGTTTCGCTCGCCTTTTATCTGATTCATCTATCGCCCTCTTTCTTCTCCCACTGATCCCATTTGCTTCCATCTCTAGTTCTGATCGTCTCGTCGGGTTTCGGTTTCGTCGCTACGCTGTCTTTGACCCCAAAACTCGCATGTACTTCCGAACATGTCCATGTCATCCTCCCATGATTCCATGCTCTATTCCATATCTGCTTTCCGGGAGTCTTGCTTGTCGCCCATGTTGGGCTTGGGTGGTCGCTTGAGAATCGGATTTGTGACCTTGTACTTCTAGCACGGCATTCTGTTGATGGTCCGATTGCGCGTGTTCAAAGCCCTCCACCAAGCCAAAGATGCGATGAAATTTCAATATCTATAATGGTCTTGAAGTGGAAGAAGTCTAGTCTGGGAAATCCTGTCCATCGCGGCTCCACTGAAGTACTGAAGAGTGGCGTTGTTTTAAGCGCTTGAGGTCGGCTTGCATCGACGTCTAATCGACGATGTCTTGTTCCATCACCATCTCTGGCACACTCAACGGCTACGTAGGCCATGTCTTCGCGTCCTTCTCGTTGTCTTGTCCGAGGTGCCATCAGTGAGTGTGCGCCACAATGAAATATACATTCAATGACATCGTTTTTTTTCGAATAGATATCGACGAGCTCTTTCACGGTATTTATTTGCCTCATCGTCTCTACAGCTTACATAATTACGCGGATGTATGAATCACGTAGTCGACGATGCTGTGCGACCAGGGGAAACGATATTCTCAACTGAGCTTGAGCGGAGAGTTGGAGGCAAAGGTGCCAACCAGGCCGTGGCGGTCGCTCGCGCCGGTGGGAGTGTCGCTCTCGTAGGCGCTGTAGGCGAGGATGGAGGCTGGGTCATTGACCAACTGAGGGGATATGGGGTTGATGTCAGCGCAGTTCATGAGGCGGAGGTACGTCAAGAAGGCGGAGGTACGTCAAGACGACGAAGATCGCCTTCTTCCAAGCGTTAAATTAAAATTACAGGGGTCCACAGGACGTTTGATTGTCCTGCTCTCACCGAACGGACAGAAGCGCATAAGTGAGACCGAGTGTCCAATTGCCATTCCAAATTGTCGCCTGACTATGTCGAACGTTTGTATTCTCAGTCCTTCACAAAGGCGCCAATCACACCCAGACCCCTCCCTCGTCCCATTTCTCATCCAAGTCCTCTGAACCTCTGACCTCGACCATAACCCACATTCTACTCCAGAATGAGATCCCTTCTCAAACGACCATTTCCCATCTCACCCATTTCCACCATCAATCCGCGACTACCATCTTCAACCCGTCTCCCATGCCCTCACGAGAGGAACTCTTCCACTTTCCCTGGAAACACCTGGACTGGCTTCTTGTCAACGAAGGAGAAGCAGAAGCATTGCTGAAGTCTTTACGATACCGCCACAAACATGGGAATCGTGCATCCGACCATATCGCCCATTCTAAGGGAGATAGTTCTCAAAATCGGAATCACGAGCAAGGTCAAGGCACAAGGTCTCACGGTTCCTCACACACAAGTCCCGCTGTAGATGATGACGAGGAAGACACCCCAGACGTCGAGCTTCACGACGATTCGGCTCGCCCATACATCGTGATGCCTACCGGGGTATCCTCTTCCGAAAAGTACCAGCCCATCTGGACAGCTTACTCCACCATCAAACGCCTCCACGTTCACAGACACTTCTCTGAACGCACCAATATTGTGTGCACTCTGGGCGCGCTCGGAGTGATTGTGCTTATTCATGACCAGCAGGAGTGTTTGTATCTTGAAGCCGCGGAGTTGAAGGGCGCTGTTGGAGGCGGGGAAGATGTGATCAGGGACACAACGAGCGCTGAAGATTGTTTCGCAGGATATTTTGTGAGAGGTTTGATGCAGATGCACGAACAGGGAGTGTCGCCTATCGGACTGAGAGAGGCGGGTGATTTGATGAGGGTTTGCTTGACGGTGAGCTCTTGTTTTTGGGTCTCGTAGATGTGTGGCGAGTTGAATGTGGCTCTTCAGGCTGCTGCTATGTGTGTTGAGCGTCGTTCAAATGGCGCAATGGAGAGCATACCGAGCAGTGAAAAGGTTCAAGAGAGGTTGGCCCAAATGCCTTGATGGTCTTTTAGGTCTGATAAACCTGGGGACGCTTGAAGAAGTATTTTCATATTCATACCAGTTTTGTAGCGCATAGACATGCAACAAATCCTTGTAGATTGCATCTAGTGGGCTGGCCACATGGCCGAGGTCCCGAAGTCTGGCCTTGGCCTTGGCGGCATTCGTATTCTCGCCATTCTCTACATAATAAGATCGGTTTCGTTTTGTCTACTTCAACCCTGCTTATAGAGGTAGGGCAAGATTTGGGTGCCCACTGATCCCCATCGAACTGCACGGCAAAGCGTACTCTAGACCTCCCAATGTCGATCATACCTGTGGCCTACCAGAGTCTCGGTTGAGACGATTGGGCCACGCGCGGACAACGCTTTTCATACGGAATTTGTGCGTCAATGAACTGCCTGTCAACCTCATGGTGAGCTCGAGGCCGTGAGCACGGTGCTGCTTGATCATCTATCTCATCGGCCAGCACAGCGATGAAGAGACGTTCTCTCTCGTTTGCCCCGCCATCTTCCTGATAAACAGTCCGCTTTCCCTGCTCTGTGTTCCTAGTTTCGATCCCTCTTGACTTGATTCGCTTGAATACGGTATGTCTCAGCGAAGACTTTCCATATCGTGCGTATGTTTCCGGCCTTTTCGGATCTCTTGATGTTCGGCTGAATAGGCGAACAAACGTATGGCATTGGTTTTGTTTTTGTGGATCGGGATTGGATTTTGGTCTTGGTCTTGGACTTGGGACTTTGGATTGGATGTGGAAGGTCCGATTCTGAATCTACTATCACCAGGGTCGAATATAGCCCGAAGCCCACATCGAGCAAGATTCTGAGCCAGTCCATTCCATTGCAATATCATCCCGTCTTTTATATCGACGATGGGAATGTCATTCTCCGGGTGAGCCTTGCCCTCTATCCTGAAGCCGAGTTGATTTAGATGCTCATAACGGTCCGTGATACCTTAGGCAGACTCGGACGAGACACTTTATAAGGTCCACCGGTATTTCTTGACAAGGGAGTCAAGCTTTTTCGAGCAACTATTGGCGAATCCGTATGGGCAGTTGGAGGAGGGCGAAGGTGAATCAGACGACCGACCTATCGTTCTTCCAGAGACTACTGTAGTGGAGCTCGACAACCTTCTCCGACTGATATACTTCGGGTACGTTCGTCACAATTCGCGATGACCATTCATCAACTAATGAATTGCGCCACATCCTCAGCATGCACGACGACTACCGAGCCTCCCTCCAGGTTTGGAGTGCCGTCCTCTCCATCTCCGCACGTTTCTCATTTGATCGCATCCGCCAACGAGCCATCAAAGAACTCTCTGCCCGCCAGTCAACAATGGACCCCATCGACCAAATCGTCCTCTCCTTCAAACATAACATCCCCTCTTGGCTCGTACCAGCCTATATCGCTGCTGTCCGACGTACACGTCCTCTCACACTCGCTGAAGCGTCGCGTGTTCCGCTTCATACGGTCATGCTTCTGACGCGATCGAGAGAGATGTATTGGAACAGGGACAACATGCCGTGCACGAATTGCAGTTATGTGCATTCCGGGAGGGGAACAAATGGGGTGGGAGGTTTTGCAAGTCATGCGGGACCGGGTTCGGCGAGCGGGAAGAGAGTAGAGAGGGCCTGGTGGGGTGGCGATGAGGGTGTTACGCCACATAGGTCGGCAGAGGAGATTGTGGCGGAGCAAATCAGGATTATGGGGAGTGTGATGAGCTGAGGTGACTATGATGGCTGGGACTCGAGGTATGTTATGTGTATTTTTATGACGAACGGAGACTAACACTCGCGAGTTGTTCATAGGACTATCCTTCCCGTCCGTTGGTTGGTTGTGGGCCGTCCGGTTGTACGATAACGTCGCTTTCTTTGCTTTCTTCATATCTTCGTCGAGGTTTGCACTCAACGGCGCGCGCTTGATTCGGCACTGCGTACCGAAGTTGAAGTTGTTCATATCGTACTTCGGCTTACGCGTTTTGATGGTTCCATCGCATGACACGACCTGTGCGTACCAACGTCAGTGTTCAATCCGGCAACCTCTATAGAACACTGAACGTACCTCTCTCGATTATCCCTTGGCCATTGATAGTCGCCAAGGAGCGCGAGGGGTTCCTTGACGATCTCCTCTGCGGATCGCCTATGTGCAGACACCCACTTTACATTCGTCGTCGCTGTCATCCCAGAGCTCCAACTATGCCGATGGTGAACGCGTCGACCTCCAATGTAGTTACTAACCCAAGTCCAATTATCCCGATGATAATATAACTCTCGCACGCGCGAGAGAACGATGGCGATCTCTGGAGGCAGTTTCACGGCAACATCGACTGTAAGGGGGGCAGGATCGTAGACCAATTTGGCATATGCGGGCTCGAGCCATGAAGGGATGTCGCAGCAGAGTGCCATCAGGATCTGTTCGGTTGGAGGAAGACCTTCTGTGACGCTGTCCTTCCGCGCAGTAAGTTCGGCAATAGCATGCTGTTTGATACCTTCAGACTCGAGTCGCCATGCAATCTTCAAGAGCATCGTCCACTCGTCGATGGTAGGACAATATGCCTTGTGCATCCTGCGAGCACAAGTCCCGGTCAGTCGTGTCGTTCTTCCTGAGGACAAAGGAGTACGGCTTTGCACTTACCCGAAGTATATGAATTCCAGTAATTGGTCAAATTCGAATGGAGTGACGTTGTGGAGGACAAGGGGGTTTTGTTCCGACTTTCCTGGGCCTTCTGTGTCGTCGGCTCGCCAGGATTCCTTCCGCTCGAAATTCCTCTTGAAGACGGCAGACTCGCGGATGAGAAAGTACCGATGTACCTTGTATATGCAGTCACCCACCTGGACTCAAAACCACAGGTGAGACAATGCAGGCGCCAAACAGCAGGCAGATGTACCTGCAAGAAAACATTCCCATCTTCAAAGAAGTATCTCGGATGGAATTTGAGGTCGTCTCTGTTTTTGAGAATGCTACGACTATCGATTGCATCGCGACGTCAGGACCGCAATGCAGTCGATGAGGCCGGAGCTGAGGTGATGTGATAGATCTCGGCTTACGTTGGCGTTTGTGACCTGGGCTGGGACATCTTCAGAGATGTTTGGCAGAGAGCTGTCATGAATGAATGTGTAGTAGTAGGCAGGAGGAAAAGCTTGGAGTGGCGCGAGGCATGCAGCGCTATATGAAGCGGTTTTGAACAAAGACCTTTGTGCCACACAATGTTGTCACTAATCCAACGCCTCTTTGGGGCACAGTGAGCATAGAGTGTAGTCACAGTTTCCCTCAAACTACTCCAGCCAAAGGGCGACGATCGTTGACTTCAAGCAGTCAACGAATATATTGAAACTCAACGAGGGATATGTATGCACAGAAGTCCAAGCAGAGCACATAGCGAATATGGAGTTAGAGCTTCCTCCGAAAACGGAAGCAAGGCGCTCATCCCTGCAAGAATGTAAAGAGTCTTCAGCTTTGGTGAGGAAACTGACCAGGTACAAAGGATCACCTAAGAGACTTACAAGCGTCACCGGGTCACTGCTGGAGTTCGTCTTCTGATTGATGTTCAGAAGCCGCATCTGCTCTGAAATGATATCCTCGGGTGTACGTCTTGGTACTGGATCAGGCGGGGCTGCCCGGCCGAATCCACCAAACCCACCTGTTCCCCCAGTACTCGAGGCTCCTGGCCACGCCGATGAGGTAGGGGTGTTCAAAGACCCAAGGGGTACAGAGCATGTTTTGCAGGGAATATTTTCGCGAGAATAAAATACCTCTCGTGACCGTAGGAGTAACAAGACGATCTCCATCGGCAGTTGGGCCGCGTCCTCGCGAGATAATGTTTGGCTCTCACGGACGAGATTGGCACAAGCGGGCTCGAGCCATGACTCGATGTCGTACTTGACAGAAAGGACGACTTGCTTTATAGGGGTAACGCCGCCTGAGCGCTTCCTTCGTGAAGTGAGTTCATCGATTGCGCGTTGTCGGATGAGGTCACAAAGGAACCTCGACGATATGGAGAGAAGTGATATCCAGTCCTCGATGGGTGGTTTATAATCCTTATGCATACTGCCTTGTAGTATACTCTTCAGCACGGGGTGAAGTGAAGAAGGAAGTTTCCACGTACCCAAAGTATAGGAATCGCAGAAGGCTATCGAACTCCGCTCTGGTCGTATCTGCGACCATGATCGGGTTCTCATCGGATTGCCCCTCTACAGTCTCGATCTCGCCTTGAGGCACGGAGAACATGTCGCGAAAGACGACGGACTCGCGGATGAGGAAGTATCTATGTATTTTATAAATACAACCTTCGATCTGGAAGCGGATATTATCGTGTAAGATGGCAATGGATTATTAGCATTACTTGTCACTACGGCGCCTTGATTATGGCCATGAGTTATGGGACTCACCTGCAGATGAACATTTCCATCCTGAAGGTAGAAAGTGTCGTGCCGCTGCACTCCTGGAGCGTCTGGGTTCGTGAGAACAGCCTGATTGGGTTGGGGGCTGTCATCCCCCACGGTATCGAGGTCAGCGCAAAAAATCTCACAATTAGAGGAGACTAGTCAACCAAAAAACTGACTGGTCCATAACAGAATGGTAGTAGCCCAGATGACAGTCGTGAAGAGATCCTGGGATCAATGCTACGGCAACTGCAGGGCAACTGCATGTGATGGTGTCAGCACCACGTTGTCGGTTCCACGCAGAGAGGAAGGGCCACCGCCACAGTTACTCGGAAAAGGTCAGAATCGTATAGTATATGGTACAATTATTAAGGCCACTACACGCTCGAAAAACTCAATGGACAGATATAGTGTCTTACACCCCACGTCAAGGGGGTCCCATGCAGCCATCGGGCAATGGGAGAAACTGCGTCTCAGCAAGAGTATACATATGGACAGCAGACATGTCATCACCGTATTTCAGGCCCTATAGATATATATGAGCACGAAGTTACGAAATTACTTATCAGCAGACGCTTACCGTGACCTCTTGGATTCTTCATCCTGATACTTCTTGAGCAATTCCAACTGTTTGTTGACGATTGCATTGGCGGTGAGCTTATGCGTCGTATCCACTGGCGATGCGAAAAATCCGAAGATAGACCCTGATCCATTGCTGTTGCTAGCTGCAGCGCTCGTCAGCGTTGGAGGAGTAGGAGGTATTATGAAATTGTCTGAGTGATGGTAGATTTCTCTGGCGCGTAAGAGCATAGTGGTAACAGTCCACGGTAGTAGGCTCGCGTCTTCGAACGAAAGGGAGTTTCGATCGCGGACAATCTGTTCGTAAGCTGGTCCGAGCCATTGCCCTATATCGTACTTTAGCGCCAGGACTACCTTACTGAGAGGCCGCAGTCCAGAAAACGTCAATTTCGTTATGGCATGGCGGCGGATGCGATCAAAGAGCAGGCGAGTAGCGATGGAGAGTAGATGTGTCCAGGTCTGGTCGGTCGGTTTGTAGTCATCGCGCATCCTAGGGCAAGTCATTAAGACGGACAAACGAGAAGAAAATAATACGAAGTACCCAAAATAGAGATACGAACAGAGATTGTAGATCTCGGCTTGAGTAGTATCCGGTAACAGAATGGCGTTCTCGTCCGAGAGACCTTCAACATTCTCGGCTGCCGCTTGTGGCAACGAGAACATATCTTTAAAAAAATCTGACTCGCGGACTAAGAAGTAACGATGAACTTTGAAAAGAACGCTGCCGACCTGGAAGCTAGTCAGCCTTGGTGAGCAAAGAGCGATGAAGGTACTACGGTTTTCCCACTCGAAGGTGAACATTCCCGTCCTCCATGTAGAAGGTAGGGTGCCGACTAGGTTGAATATGTTCTGCGTCGTCATGAGGGCTAGAAGCGTTGCAAGACATGTTTGATCAAGAAAAGAAGGTTGAGTTCCACAACAGAGTGAAAGGAGAAAAGCTGCGTCGTTACTGAGGCGTGCGAAAATCACTCTCTTTTGTCTTCACGACCAAGTTATCGGGCCCAGCTGGTGACTTGGAACTTCCGGTGCAAGGCAAGTGCAAGGTCAAATGTGGTCTCACTTTCTTGGTCCAATTCCACTTGCTCACAACATTAGAACCGATCGTTATATACGAGTCTCGGTGAGGGATCGATGTCGCATGGAGTTGTTAGCAACCACCTCTCGGGCTCGCGATACCAACATATCCACATACAGAAAGTGCGGCTTTCTTATGCTAGAGGAGAAGGGTTGAGGACACAGTCAAACTCGATCTGAACTTATGCGACTACAATCCAGTACGAAGGGAGAAAACCTAGAAAAATCGTGGACAACGCCGTTAAAGCTGAGGCCTGAGGACTGAAGAACCTAGGTCGTACTAAGAGCAAGCAAAATCCGGATAGCGCATCTGTTTAAGGACATACAAGGATTGAATATATTGACCAGCAATAGTGCGCACACACTTAAAAATCATGCCCCGTTCTTCCCTCGATACCTCGCATCTATATTCAACTCCACCATCATGTCGGTGATGATCTCCTCGGCTGAACGTATGCACTGAGTCGATGCCGTAGAACCACCAGATGCAGCACCAACTGTTGCTTTCGAGCCGGATATAGAAAGGGCAGTGAAGTCGAAAGACTTTGGAGCGGAGGGGGGAGATGAGGGCCGCGGTGGGTCGGCGAAAGGGGTGACAGGAAATGAGGGGTATGCTCCGTTAGACGATTGGGAGAATGGTCCACCAGGAGGTGGGATGGGTGGGGTAAATAGTCCGCCGAAAATTTGGGAAGATGGTGTTCGCGGCGACGTGTGTGCGGTCGACGGGGTGCTTCCGAAGTCAAACGTCTTGTCCACAGGCGTGCTTGCCGACGACGTAGAAGCGATGCTAAAAGCAGGTTTCGGGCCAAAGAGCGAGGTCGGACTCGCACCAAAGGGTGATGAGTGCAGAGGTGGACGGGTAGAAAATTTGAACGCGCGATTTTTAGGGTCACGATAAGCATCTCGAGACATCAAGAGTAACGTGTTTATTTCCGGCGGGAGCTTCTTTGCGTCGTCGACGGACAAAGTGCTCTCTCCTCGGACGAAGCTCGCATAGGCTCGTTCGAGCCACTGCGGAATGCCATATTTTATTGCGATAGTGATCTTCTCCACTGGCGGAATAGCACGGCAGTCTGGTGATTCCAGCCAAGGGCCCGTTAGCTGGGACATCACAAATGCCAGTATCTTTTCGCATTCGAAACGCTTGGAGATCCTCAGTAGGGAGAGCATCTCGTCGAAGCCAGGATGGTAGTCCGGGTATTGACTGGTGAGCGAAGCGTTAGGGGCGACCATATTGGAAAGGGATGGGTAATCGATGGCATACCCATGGTACCAAAATTTCAACAAGGCTTCAAACTCGCTTTCGGTAGTATCCATGAGGACAACCGGGTTGGTATCTGATTCTCCATACCCGTCCGGGCAGTCTGACAGATTCAACATCTTTGCAAAAAGTGTTGACTCTCGGTTTAAAAAAAAGCGATGTACGCGGTAGATACGGATACCAGCCTATGATGAATGGATCATCGAGTGTCGAATAGTTGCCAATCAGTACCACCCAAACGGTAGGCCAGAGGATTGAGATGAACTCACGCGCACAGACACAAGGGCTGGATCCTCGAAGAAGAAAGATTTGCTGCGATGAATCAAGCTGAGCTGAGGGTGGGAACTACCCAACTCGTCCTCAGATTGAGCTTCAGAGTTGCTATGTTCAAGTTCAAGTCGGTATCAGCGAAGGACAAACTTCAATGGAGGCACAGTCAGGCTTACGAAGTCATATCACTACTCAAAGCAAGGAGAAGTATACGAGTCGAAAAGAGTTGACCGGGAAGCTTCAAGAAAATGTAGTGGTGATTGATCAAGAGAGCGCTTAGCGCTCCGGTTGTGGGCAGTTGTGCTCAGTTGTGGACGTCGTGACATCACAATCACTCCATTTCGTACCTGTCACCCAGTGCCACCCGTGCTGACGCCACACACGCTAAGTACCCAACCATGATGTTCCAGATGCCCTAAGGTGAGCGCGAATGTGTACGATATACCTTCGTATTGAAAGAAAGAGGGGCTTCCTAAATCTCGTATCGGAGCCTCTAGAGAACCGAGCATGGAAAGGATCACTCTGCATGACAAGTCAACTTTCAAGATAGTCAGGGCAGGAAGTCCGCTTTGTCGATGGAAAAACATTCGTCATAAAAGAGGTGATCTGGAGTCAGGTCCACCTGAACTCAAGCGATTACAATACAACGACATACTAGATCATGAAGTGCAAGGATACAGCGTACAAGGAGAAAGAAAACGGGAAAAAAGGCGTAAAAGTAGTGTGGTATATACTGCCATAGCTTCAAGACTCAGACCTATGAAAGTACAGAGTGAGTCAAAAACACGACGGTAACGCGAATGCTAACATGCTTACTCTCGCCCTTGGGCGTGCTGGGTCCTCACTTCCTCTCGATACTTCTGAAGAAGGACAAGTTGCTCCGCGAGGATGGATTGTGCACTACGCTTGGGAGCGAGTTCCTTTCTGAGTTGGTCCTCTGGAAGTCCAAAGCACGAACCGCCCCCTGAAGTGGTCGAGAAATGAAATGGCGGTGCGGTAGTGGTCGTAAATCCATGTCCAGCGATGGGGGCGACGCCGGTCGAGGACGGTCCTTTCTGTGAGTGAAAGATTTCTCGAGAACGGAAGAGTAGAGCTGCTATCTCCCACGGGAGTTTGCCAGCGTCTGCGAAGGAAAGAGGTGTCTTGTCAAGTATAATGGATCTATACGCTGGCTCGAGCCATGCGTCTATATCGTGTTGAAGCGCGAGGCGTACTCTTTCAATAGGATTAAAGCGGGAGGATAGGCTTGTTAGTTCTTTGACAGCATGGGTCCGGAAGCAGTCAAAGAGCAAGCGCGAGGAGATTGAGAGAAGGTTAACCCAGAATTCAGGTGGTAGGTCGAGGGTAGATTCATCGCGCATGCTACAAGTGCGACTGGTTAGCGGATGCCATTCAGTAAACTAGGCGAACAGATGTGGACAAAGCATACCACCAGTGTAGGCACTCCACTAGCGCTACCATCTCAGCCTTCGTGGTGCCGGGAAGGTGAATGGGGTATTCGCGAGAGAGACCCTCGGCACTACTTTCCTGCGCTTTGGGCAGCGAAAACATGTCCTGGAAGAAAACAGACTCTCGCACGAGTAAATAACGAGGGACCTTGTAAAGCTCCTTTTCGACCTAATAATAAAGAACCATTATAATAAGCTCCAATGTCGAAGAGGGTGTAAACATTTGAGTCGGACGACTACCCACCTCCAGATAGATGTCCGTGGTGTCGAGGTAAAAGCTCCAGTGGTGACCAAACTGAGAATTGCTGCTAGTAGTGGCGTTCGGATCTGAGCCTTGAGTCGATGCAGCGCTGAAGGCAACAAAAGTTTGCTTATGCCTCCGCGCAAGAGTGGGAGAGATACTTACGGGCTCATTGCGAGAATATTAGGAGGACGTGGTGAGGCTGGAGTGGTGCAAGGGAGAGAAAGCTGCAGTGGCATTTAACAGTGGCGCGTTCGACGCGCCTTTTGTAGCCGTCCGCGCGCCGATCTTTCGGCTCACACGCCGCTCACAAAAGTGTCGCGTCTCGGACTCCCGGTTTGCTTTCAAAGTCTTTCAACGTTGCGACCACTTGCAGCTTTTACGACCTCGCCTTTCCAGCCCAATCTTAAACCTTGCTTCGTTCACACCATGGTTCGCACATGTTTTGTTATCGATTTCATCTTTCTTTTCTCACTTCTGTTGCTTTGTGCCCGCAGGCCTCGCTTCACTTTTGCGGTGAATGCAACAACCTTCTTTATCCCAAAGCCGATCAGCAGCGCAGAACAATGGTCTACGCATGTCGGATATGCACACATTCCGAAGTCGGGGATAATAGCTGCGTGTACAGAAACGACTTGCTTACGGTCACAAAGTGAGTCCTTCTGTCTTTGACACGACTGAAAGGATTTACGGCATATCGTCTTTCAGGGAGCAAGTTGGTGTAACAAATGATCTTGGCGTCGACCCTTCATTGGTGCGTCCTCTCTCTTCTTATGATCCTTTCTCTTTCTCATACTCTGAATAGGCCCATTCGAACATGACATGCCCGAAATGCGGTCACGAAGAGTACGTCTAGCCGTTCGTCTAATATCCTTACATCCTTACGCGCCTTCTGTCCCAGCGCCGTTTTCTTTCAAGATCAATCTAAGCGGAAAGAGACGAGAATGATCCTGTTCTTTGTATGCACGAAATGTAACAACAGTTTCATGGACCCGAGCTTGGCAGAAGGAGGAGCCATCCCGGACGATATCGAGCAGAGCTAGCGACGGGTCGATGGACGTCGGCTCTATCGTGTTCTTCTCTTAGTGCGTCCAGATTGCTCTCGACTGCTCCACATTCGTTAATCGTTCGAAACGGATTCCAGCTGTACTTCATATCGCGTATGCTTTGGTATGCACACCACCATTTTACCATGATGCGCTGACCAACCATTTCCCTCACGGTTTAGTAAATTCCGTATCGATTCGATTATAATATACAGAGCCTGCATTATTTGGCCCACGACGAAGAGTTCACGCCTGTTCATTACTCCTAATCACGCCCCCGCCACACAGTCAACCACGCCGACCTCCTACTTAACATACTGCCTATCCAACATCCGTCCTTCCCAACTACCCACGACAGCGCCGATATCCACAAGTGCACGTTCTCAACGGAGATGACGGATACTATATTGTACGTTTCATCTCTGTGGCGTACGAGCGGCTGAGTCAATCCAAGTGCACCACGTTGATGTTGTCATGCAGACTGAACTGCTAGGGCCTTTGGATCTGTGTTAGCAGCGTTAACTGCACGACGTGCTGGTGGAGTCTCTTCGGATGCCACTTTTCTTTTGTGGATCGAGCAACATCTAATTGCAACTCGTCGCCGGAAACGGCTCTGCGGACGTGCATGTTCATTTTTGATCGTGGCCTGTGCTTGCTCTCGTGGATATGATCGCTCGTAAAGGCTCGGCACTGCAGAAGGTATCAGCAGTGCGGGGTCTCGCAGGAGGATTCGTGATGTGCTCGAGGCGTTCGGAAGCTTCTCGATGGCAAGCTTCCAGGTTATACAGTGTCTAGCATGGTCTTTCAAGGATATTGATGGTGACCACTGTCAGGATGCCCTCTGTCCTGTTCGGCCGATCGTGATAATCTCCGATGAACTACCTCAGTGACCCAAACTCTACCCCCATCCGAAATATCAAGGGTAGATGCCGGCGTACACGTCTGTTTCGCATGTAAGGAACCCGTTGACTTCCTTCTGCAGCTGCCATAGATGCGTCTTATACATGAGTCCCACGCCACTGAAATAGCTGCTACCTCTATATCACGACTCCGCCAAGACCTCATCGTCGCGCACTCTCTATAGCTAAACTTCACCGCCTACAAGCTCACCGAGGTTTCCTGGGCCCGAACCCTTTCCAACAAGTGCTAGTGTGTTCTCATCATGTCACGGCCTATAGGTCTCTTTCACTCATGAGTCGTCGTGGTTTTTTTTTATCGGATATCCCACGACGCACAGAGAAATAGAATAGCCTCTCGGTTTTGAGCTAAACCTCCATACTCGTTACTTGGCAACCATGTCTTCAGAGCGCCGAGACGACGTTTGCAGATGCGACGACGGTGAAGAACAGAATCCCGAAGACTCAGAACATCAAGGCGCCGTCGTTGCAGGTGGATCGGCTGTCCTGGGAGCAAGCGTAGGGGCGGCCGCGGCACCAGCAGCTGCTCAGGGCATCCTTGGGTTAATAGGATTTGGTAGTCAAGGGGTAGTAGCAGGTATGTTCGTTCGCTCTATGGCTGTCGTGCCTTGAACTCGCACTCACGCTGTTTGCCGCATACAAGGCTCCATGGCTGCCGGAATTCAGAGTGGAATCGGGAACGTCGCAGCTGGCTCCGCGTTTGCGGTGGCCCAGAGCGTAGGCGCTGGTGGCGCACTACCATTCTTAGGAATCGTCGCTGGAGCTGCGTCCGGTGGGCTCGCTGTGGCTGGGATCGGGTACGGTATCTACAGTCTGATCAAGGGGGTACAGGATAGAGGAAGAGAAGAGGAAGAGAAGGACAGCGTTGTATTATGTGAGAAATGTGGAAAGCCCAAAAGAAAGGAGTGACGCGGGGATGATTGTAGGTAAGTCATTGCTACCCACGAAGACATTGTAGCTACTATAACTGATGACGGGCTCTACTTCCTCGTCAGGCCGGGCCATGTCTTGGGCAGATGACTGTCCAGCTCTTTCATGAAAGCACGCTTGAACTATGCATACAATCGAAAACAGCCGGTTAGCTATATGGGAATGGCCTTGGGGAAATCCAAGGTTTAGCGTTCTTTAGAGAGGTGTCCACGTATTTTATTAGTGCCAGATTTTGCATGAATCCTTAAAGCACTCTGAAGAGTGGTCCCGCGGTCGTGGAGCTTTATGGCCTGAGGAGACATGAAGTGTCCGGACAGAGACAGCCGCTGTGGCTGCGGCCCAATTTGGCAAACAATGCGATACCGGACCGTGCCGGGCGGACTTCGAAGACCAAAGACAAAGACTCGCAATGTGTTTCGAGACCACACTGAGACCGACTTGCACTTTCCTGTTGCTATCACGATTCACCAAGCCTCTCACATCTTCTCAATACTCAACACACCATCTTGCTGCGCCAATATGGCTGCTTCCTACTCTGCCGCCCATCGAACACCACCCGAACTCTTGCGTGACATCTTTGTGCAAGCGTCATATCAGCCGTTCCCCTCCTTGACCCAACTGGAGATCCCATTCTTCGGTGACAAGAGTGACCCTCCTCTTGCAAAACAACTCACTCGTCAAAACATAGACGGTGGTTTGGTACCATCTCAGCCTCACACTGCGGAGGCACTTTCTCTCGTTTGTCGTCACTGGCGTTATGTGGCCCTAGGTTGTCCCGAGCTATGGACCACCATTCACAGCGGGGGCTCTCGGGTGCTCGCCAAGGCATGCCTGAAACGTTCCGCTGGTCGCCCTCTACGTATCTGGGTTGACATTGCGCTAGGTAGCCAAGACATCGAAAGGGTGATTTCGTCCCAGCAAGAACGCTTCGAGGTGTTGCACATCACTTGCATGGATCCCGACGATTACTCAAAGTGGGAGGATTTTCCAGACCAGATGATGATTCGTCGCATCGCGGATCTGGCCAATTACTCGTCTCGGCTCCGAGTTCTCTCCATCAAGATACCTCAACGCATGATCGCCACCTGGGACGAGTATCGTCCACTGACATGGGGACAGCCGAATCCGCTCGCGAGTAATTTCAGCAACATTCATTCCCTTTCATTGTCCACCTTCCTTCCATTTGTTCTACCTGGCTTGGTCAATCTCCGCCATCTATCGTGGCACCCGGAGTACGAAACATCGAGGAGGGTGAGATACTCCTCTTACGATGTCGTCAAGCTCATTCAACAGAACAAGCAGTTGGAGACGCTAGAGCTTATCGAACTCAACCTCTCTAAGCGCACCAAGCCTGACGACCTATATTTGATCACCCTCCCTGCTCTACATACTTTGACAATCGTCGGCACAGCGGACAGTTTTCTTGCGTACATGTCGGACTGTCTGACGATCCCCGCACTTCGCCGTCTCTCAGTCAAGTTGAAAGCAACATACGAGAATCACATAGAGCGCCATACACTTCACGACCTGTTCACTGACTCCGAAAAGCGCAGCTATAACGATCTTACCGATTCCATTCTCGCTCCCCCGACGAAGGTCTTCGTGAGTAGTAGTTCAGACTCCCACTCGCCGAGAAGCCTCCTCTCCTACAAAAATGGAGACATCAGCATCGCGATATCGGTCTATGCCTGCTGGTACACCTCTATGCCTGCTGGTACACCCAGTACCAGGTTCATCTTCCTCGTACGCTTCAGGTGGCCAACATGGGTTCTATACTAGAAGAACTCTGGTTACGGAGTTTTTCCGCACCGGAATCCGATGAGCCGTTCTCGGCGGACTTGATTCTCGAGCGTTGTCCCCTCCTCAAAAAGCTCGTCGTCCTCTCTGCGACTATCGCGGAAGCCATTCTCCGTACACTTCGACCACACGACTCGAAATCCTATTCGATCACGTCCACGGTCGTGCCTTGCCCCCTACTCGCCGAACTTTGTCTGTTCTACCCGTGGACCGACAAATACGTCGTAGAGTCAGCACCTGGTCGTTCGGAAATCGAGGAGTTCCTGGAGGCAAGACAACGAGCTGGTTATCCCTTACAACGTGTTTGCGTCTACGATTCCCGTCCAAAGTTCGTATTCGCACAAAACGCCGGCCCCTCTCTCAACGCCGCACAAACTTCACCCGAATCGGACGAATGGCAGATCAAAGTAGGCGATACCACTGTATACTATTGCCGTGCGTATCCCGAAGACCTAAAACTTGACAAGCCTGGTCCGCCTATGGAGCCGTGGGTCCAACTCCGACGGGAGTTGCTCGAGGAGAAACATTTCCTGGAGGGAGATGAGGTCTTAAGGTGGATACCGGGCAACTATGAGCTTTCGGACGAGGAACTATCCGAGAGGCGGCGGGAAGAAAAGGAGGTGGAGACTCGGAGAAAACAACAGCGGCAAAATTATGTTGAGAACGCTGGGATGAAGGAGTGTGTGACCGACGAGGAACCAGTGAAAGGCAGTCGGGAGGACCAATGTGAGGAGAATGATGGTGGGGGTAAAAGCCAACAGGAAGCTGTGGGAATGGGAGAGGAACAGGCGGAAGAAGGGCATTAGACAGCATAGAACGAAAACTAGCCTTCGCTTGTACCGTTTAGTTCGTGCAGATAGAAAGTCAGTCTGCAGATACAACAATCGTACAGATTATGTGGAGTCTTACCGTCGAACACACATGCACAGACAGGGATATCGAGCAAGTGCATGAGAGTGAACAAAGGGAGTCCCAATAATATATCTTTTAACAGAGAGTATACTACAGATAGGCCACACATCCGGCGAATATACCACAATCGCAGAACGAACACCCAGTCAGATACGTAGTTACGCTGGGAAAAGGTGTATTCCGATAAACAAGCAGACCGTATGAGGCCTTGCACGAGAGGGTACGAAGATATAACTCGATATAAAAGGGTATATCGAGACGAGCGAAAAACAAAAACGGAGATCGGGCGGACGCGAAGAGACAGAAACCGAGAGCTGAGAAAGGAAAAAAGAAAAATCAAGTGTGTAAAAATGGGCATGTAGAGCAGTAGACAAACACGACAGCAATCCAATCATCTCAAAGTCCAGCGATGTATATCATTTTTGAGGTCCATGAGGCAAGACGAAAATTCAAGAGTGGAGTTCTAAGGCGGGAAGAATCCTTCACGAGCTGGATGTCGCAGAGCCAGACGTCCTCGCCACACGATCCGCGACTTTGCTCCGATGCGTTTTATTCTTGAGATGTACTATGAAGTTATTCATCGTTTCGTCGGGACCTGGCATGTAAACCTACGGCGACAGCGGTCAATGTCCGATCCGTAGCTCACTCAATAGGAAAAGACAAACCTTGCCAGCACAATCCCCACACCTGATACGCCACACTTCGTTGCGTAGGATAATCTCGAACTTGTCCGCCGGGTACTGCTCCTGCAGATCTTTCGTAGCCTGCGTAAGCCACTCTGGTGGCGCCTGTACCGAAAGAAACGAAGAATGAGCACTAGGCTCCCTACACACGTGTATGAGAAGTGCTCACCGGCGCGAATCCGTTCGTCTGTTCGATGGGAGTAGAGACACCTGTGCTACTCAAGGGAGCAGGAGGAGGCGCCGATACGCTCTCGTGCGATGGAGGAGGGGCGACGGGAGGACTATCCGAAGTAGAAGGCACAACAGGTGGCGGTGGCGCCGACTCGGCCTTCACAGGGCTGACCACGGGGAGTGCCTCCGCCTTGATGCTGTTCGCAACCGCACTCATCTTCATCTTCTCAGCAAGCGGCGGATCAGAGGCGCTCGAGCTAGAGGACGCAGGAGAGACAGCTCTTGATTTGCTGATGCGAGACGCAGACCGGGATGGAGGGACGTCGATCCACACATTGGACTTTGACTTGGGCGTCTCGGGGAAGGCAGTGGCGGCCGGAGTCGATGGGTCCTGATCTCCAGCTGCGTTCTGAGCCGCACGCAGAGCAGCGGCGCCGCCCTTTTTCTTCGCGGCAGTCTTAGCCCGTTCGGCTTCGAGCTTCATGTTGAGATGATACTGGGCGTCCGCGTTGTATACGACAGGTCTCGGCCTGCGATGTCTGTGCCAGAACTTTCCTGTGGAGAATAAGTCAGTGATACGTGCTTGAGGCAAAAGAAAAGGCTTAAACATACCACAGACACCACACTGCGACTTGTCGCCCAACGGGCCCTTCCTCCTCCCAACAGCAATATCCTCCGGACATCCACAGTTCGAGCAGTGCCAAACCCCATCGATCATATTCGCATGCTGTCCGTCCGCGTACTCCCTATCCTTTGCTTCCCTCTCGAGCTCCTTCGCCCTCTTCGCCGACAGTTGCCTTGCGCTCCTCACATCTTTCGGCGGTAAGATAGTGATAGGTGGGTCATTCTCTAGCGGGGGCGGGAGCGAGGCGATATCTGCCGCTGTTGAGGACGTGGGCGCGGTGACTGACGCCCGGGACTTGAGAACGGAAGGAGGGTACGGCGGAGCCTTGAACAATCCCCTTGGCTTCTTTTCCTTCTTCGCATTCGCCTGAGCCTGTGCTGGAGTCGCAGCGGGCATCGTCGGTGTGATCACAGCTGTCCCGTTCTCCGACGCCACCATGTTGGCAATCGTAAGCTGAGCAGCGGCGGCAGCAGCTCTCCTGGAAGTGGGTGCAGCAGCAGCTTGTTGAAGAGCGAGAGTGGCGGGATCGACATCGGGGAAACCAATAGCGGGCGTGCGGAACGTCTTGAGCGGTTCGCGGTCGGGAAGGGCGATGCCGCGGCGACCACGGGTGTTACGCTTGCGACGACGGTTGAGCTCTTTCTCGCGTTCCTTCTCGTTGCGCTCCATCTCGCTGTCGCTGAGGTAGTTGAGGATGGGTGTGAAAGCTGAGACTTGTTCCATCGGACGCGCGACGGAGGATAGAGACGGGAGGAAGGACATCCGGAGGTCGTCATCCTGTACGGCTGTGCCATCTGAGGGATGACCAACGAGGAAGAGAGACTTCTGGTACGTCTGTACTTGCTCGCGGATGCAGTGTGCGATAGCAGTTCTGTGCAGGGATGAACGTGAGCAAAAATAAACATCTGGCGCAGCGTGCATGGGACTTACTTGAACTCTCCACCAAGGCCGAGCTCCTTGGCGTACACCTCGGCGAACTGCTCCGGCGAAGCCCCACTGTTCTCGATATCCCACTCGAACTGATCCTCGAGCTTCATCGCACCAACGACAATGTCGAGCTACAATGCCGCGAACCAAGAAACGTTCAGTCAGTCCTCGTGCTCGTGAAGAACGGTCATAAGGGAGAAAGAACAGAACCCACCTTGATCAAGATCCGAATCTCCTCCGGCGGCTCCTTTTCGTCCATATCGAGATCATCAATCTCGAACGAATCATCCTTATCCATGCTCATATCCAGCCCATAGTTCGCCAACGACACCACCATCGACTCCTTATCGTCCTCAACCTCCGCCTTCACAACGGTAGGCATCTCCACATCACCATCTACGCCGACAACCTCGACGGTAGGAGGATTCACGCTCGTCTCGACGGTGGTAGAAGCGACGGCGCCGAGCCTTCTCCTCTTCCTACTTCCCCTCCCTTTCCTCAAACTCGCCGCACTGGCCGTCTCCTCCCAAAGTCTCTTCCTCCAGCCAGCCCACCAAATCAGCTCATCGCCCTCCAGCGTTCCCTTTGCGAGCACGACTGACTCGTCCTCCTTATCGTCCTTGTGCCGTACGCCGTTCTTTCCATCGGCATCCTCAGCCGCGTTCTCACGGTCACGATGGTCGTCAACGTCGTCCATGAGTGACGTGTTATGCGCTTTGAAGTCGCTCAGCTGGTCTTGGATGGATTTGGAGATGATGGAGAGATAACTGTGGGGAAGGCTGTAGTCGTCGACCACGGACTGGGCGAAAACCTCGGGTGTGACGACGGGATCTGTTCATACCGAATCGGACTCCTAAGTACGGGATCATAAAATATAGAGAAAGGAAGAAACTCACCGTTGAGGTTCCACACGAACGTATCCCGCATCTTCTGGTGCTCGACATCAAACTCCAACCGGATCGGAACGAGCTGCTCCGGCTTCTGTGCCTCCTCCGGCCTTAACCTCTTCGGCCTATCAAACACAGCTCCATCAATATATAATATGAGGAAAAAAAGATAAAAAGAACAAGAAAAACTCACATCCTCCACCCGACCCTCCCCTTCTTCCTCCCTCCCTCCTTCCCCCCAACTCTCACATTCGGATAAACGATCCCAAACTTCCTCCTCCCGGCCACCGCGCCGAGCCCATCGCTCCTCTCCCACCACTCCATCCCCATCCCACTCATCCTAATCTCCCTGATCTCCCCACCCATCCTCTCATTCATCTCCTTAAACCTGCCCTCATACTCTCTATCCTTCCTAATCCACTCCTTCACCTGCTCGATCTCGCTATCGCTCAGCGGAGGAAGCGAGTCCGCCGGGACGTAAGAAATACGCGTCTGTTTCGGATGAACGTTACGCGGAAGGGGGACGTTCGAAGTCGATACGTTGTTGCCGTTCGCGTTCGCAGCGTTGTTCCCGTGGGGCTGAGCGACCGTCCCGTTCGGTCCGTTACTAGACTGCGAATGGGGAACCCCAGGACGGCCCGAAGACGCAGCGGCGAAGGACGCAGAGGGTCCAACGGCAGCAGGCACCGAAGGTGGGACACCAGAAACGTTGGGGCCACCAACACCACCGACACCAACACCACCGCCAGCCGTGCCCGGTCTCTGCATGTTCACGTTATCGGCCCCAGGCAACCTCCCGATCGAAGGCGGAAGTCCACTCTGCAGCGCCTGCATCATCGGACCCGCATTCATAGGCCCTCCCATCCCACCGCCCATACCTCCCAATCCACCTACGCCTCCCATCCCACCGAGCGGAAGACTAGCGCCCTTGACCGGACTCTGTGGCGCCGAACCGAGTCCGCCCGCAGAGGGGGTGAGATTCCCACCAGGACCACCCGAGCCGGGACCCATACTTCCCTGCCTGCCACGGAGAGGATTCGACACGTTCATGTTCATGTTCATGCCCATGTCCATCCCGCCTAGACCTCCTATTCCTCCCCCAACTCCAATGTTACCCATACCGCCTATACCGGCGTTCATCGCTCCTATATTCCCCAACCCACCTCCCATCCCCCCGATATTACCCAATCCACCTCCCATGCCCCCCAATCCGCCCGTCATGCCCATTCCCATCCCCAGATTCTGCAACGAATTCCCACTCGGCGCAGGCGTCGGCGTCTGCGGCATATTCATCCCCATCCCCATATTATTCGGCACATTAACGGGATGCGAGCCCGACCTTGACCGCGAGCGCATCTGTTGCTGCTGCTGCTGCTGTTGCTGGAGCTGAAGCTGATTCGGCGTCAAGTTCTGCGCCTGACCGAGGTTCGGATGCATCTGCGCCTGACTCTGCGGACGATCCATACCCATTCCCATCCCTATCCCTCCAACTCCGACTCCAACTCCCATCCCACCCAACGCTCCCATCCCCATCATATCCCCTCCCTCCCCACCATGCATCCCCGCCGGTGTCCCCGGATGTGGCGTCCTCGCCGGCACGACATGCGGCGGACCCATAAGTCCACCTCCCGCCCCTCCAACCAAACTCCCCCCTCCTCCCTGGTTACCCTGCACAGGCGAGGGCGACCCACCGATGCCGCCCATCATGTTCACGTTCATGTTGTTCATGTTCATGTTCCCGCCCAACATGCCCTGATTATTGATATTAAAAGGCGTCGAAGGCGAGCCGATGCCCATGTTCATGTTCATGTTCATGTTGCCGAGGTTGCCCATATTCATCCCCATGTCGATCCCGCCTATCCCACCCGGCAACGAAACCTTTCTTTTCCCCGGCGATCCCATCGCGCTCGGCGGCCTCGCACCACCGCCACCTCCCACGGCACCACCTCCAGGAGTAAACGGCGAAGGCGCGTTATTGACCGGCGTTTGCATCGCGCTTCCAGGATGCACAGGCGTCGACGGAGGTTGCGATGCCTGTCTCTGCTGCTGCTGCTGCTGCTGCTGCTGCTGCTGTTGTTGTTGCTGCTGCTGCTGCTGGAGGGCTTGTTGTTGCTGCTGCTGCTGGAGCGCTTGCTGTTGCGCCTCGCGTTGTTCCCGTTGCGCCTGCTGATGCTCCCTCTGCTGCTGCTGAATCTGCATCATCGCCTGCGCCTGCGCCTGCACCTGATTCAACGGCTGAATCGGCGTCGGAGGCTTCTGCATCCCTCCTCCCTGTCCTTGCCCTCCCTGCCCTCCCTGTCCCTGTCCTCCCTGTCCTTGTCCGGGGCCCTGTCCAGGTCCTTGCACCAACCCCGGCGTCCCACTCGACGTCCTCGGTCGACTCGGCGGTCTCTGCATCTGCATCCCCTGACCCTGCTGTAAAATCGGAGATTGCGGTCCTCCTCCCGCCCCACCTCCCGCCCCACCACCACCACCGGTCCCACGATGCGAATGCGAAGTCCCCGGTCTGGAAGACGGAGGACGCGGAGGCGGAGGCGGCATCATATTGAAATGTGAAGATTGGGCTTGGGCTTGGGCGTGGATCTGTTGTGCGAATTGGGGTGGGACGCTTCCGCCTTGATTGTTATTCCCTCCCCCTCCACCTCCTCCACCACCACCGCCGACACCACCGCCGATACCACCAGCGTTGTTGTTGCTGGCGAATTGCTGTTGTTGGTGAGCGTGCTGAGGCTGGGGTTGACCTTGTTGTGGATGGGGAAGATGATGCGAATGCGAGGAGGATGTGGAGGAGGGTCTTGAAGGATCGAAGAACGCGCCCATATGTTGTGTCGATTGTTGGTGTGCGAGTACGTTCTGTAACCCGCCTCCCCCTCCCCCTCCACCTCCTGCTCCTCCACCTCCTGGGCCGCCGATTCCGCCGCCGGGTTGTTGACCTAAATGCTGTGGCTGTGCGAAGCCTTGACGGGGTGTCTGAGGGGGTTGTTGGGACTGAGATTGCGATTGTGAGGGGTCGAACGATTGGGATTGGGATTGAGATTGCGGGTTCTGGGCGTGTTGTTGATTTTGCTGCTGTTGGCGCTGTTAGAGCCGAATAGAATAAAGAGGGTCGCGGAGCAGTTAGTATCTCGCGTCGAAAGAGGTCCGGATAATAGAGAGACGAGGAGATCAAAACGGAGAGACGGGATTGAAAGTAAGATGAAACGAGTACTCAGTGGAAAGAGTCCCGAACACATCCTCCTCAGAAGGAACAGCTCCGAGCATGCAAACGGACTCCAGCATACTCTACACCAGTGCCCGATGATACAACACCTGACCGACAGGCATATAAAAATAAAACGAAAAGATACACCGCCAATTCGAGCTCAGAGTGACCTCGTACTCTTCTCGACGCCCAGGGTAGACCATGGCCCACGGGCAAAACATGATCAAACGATCTGTATCTGTGTCGGGTGTCGCATCCCGACTCTGAGTTCGCGGGATACGTCGTAAGTCGCGGGATACACGCGTTCTTTTCCGCAGACCCGACGTGCACGGTCCCAGTTCGCGACACCGCACGCACCAACGAAACCCGCTCCCTCTCCCACTCCGAAGTCCAAAATCCAAAATCCAAAATCCAAAAGAAAAACCGGCTCGAAACGCAAAGCAGACCACCAAACGCAAACCACGATCCTCTCCGAACCATCCACAAAGCTCAACCAAATTCGAGCCGAAGCAAAAACCAACCGCAAACCAAAACCAACAACAAGAAAACCAAGAAGAAAAAAACCAAGAAAAACCAAGAAAACCAAGACCAAGAAATCAACGCACCGTCCCATACCCCATCATCTTCTGTCCCTGCTGCCCTCCCATCTGCATCTGCTGGAGCTGCTGAAACTGCTGAAACTGCTGATGCGTCATCTGTCTGTACTGTGCGAGTTGCTGGGGCGTGAGGCTGCTCATGTTGATGTTGATGCCCATTCCACCTCCCGCGTTGCCTCCGCCGCCGCCGCCGCCGCCGACTCCTCCACCGACTCCGCTGCCGCTGCCCATAGAACCAGCGCCGCCAATGTTATTGTTGATTCCGCCACCGATCATGGTGTCGCCACCCGAAGAAGACGAAGCGCCACCGCCACCGCCACCCATAGCCATCAACGCGGCCGGATTGACGCCTCCATTCATACCCATGCCCATATTGCCCATATTCATCCCTCCCATCCCTCCCATCCCTCCCATTCCACCTCCACCTCCACCACCCATCCCACCGCCCTGAGAGATAGAAGCTTGTTGGAGGAGCATCGCAGGATTAAGCGTCTGATGTGACGATCCTGGTCTCCCTCCACCACCACCACCACCTCCTACCCCGCCTCCTACTCCGCCACCTCCTCCGCCACCTCCACCACCTACCCCGCCGCCGCCTCCGTTCAGATTCATGAGTTGCGCCGGATTGATGCCACCGCCCTGTTGAAGCAACGCAGGATTAAACCCTCCGTTATTCGTGTTCGTATTGGGGGTAGACCCCGACGCATTATTGAATTTCTGCTGCGCTTGGGCGAGGTGTTGGAGTTGTTGTGGGTTCAGGGATTGCATATTCAGGCCTGCCATCCCACCACCCATCCCACCCATCCCACCTCCTCCCATGTTGCCCATCCCTCCGCCCAGATTCCCCAGATTCCCTAGATTGCCAAGGTTCCCGAGGTTCCCAAGGCCGCCGATGCCTCCCATGTTGTTAAGACTGCCGAGGGACATGCCTTGTTGTTGTAGCGCGGCGAGCATGGCGGGGTTCATATGTGAGTGGGATTGACCACCGCCATGTGATTGACCGTGCGAGGAGTGTTGGTGTTGTTGCTGTTGCTGCTGTTGTTGGGGATTGAAGTGTTGTTGCTGTTGATGCGAGAATCCATTGGAGGGATTCATGGCTATGGCTTGTGTACGTGTCGGCGCGGGCGCGAGGTATGATATTGTATGCGTATGCGTATACCTAGAGGATTAAATCGAGTACCTAAGATATGTTATGGAATAAACAAGGATTGGGTTCGTGATTTGTCAGCGGCGGCGGGGTGTGGGTCAACGGAGCGAATCAACAAAGAGAGGCGCGGGATCACGAGGGCAGGACGCGTCGGGTGGGGGAACGGGGACGCGAGGCGGCAAGGGAGGAGGGGAGAAGCAGGGTGGGTGACTTACCGCTGCTCGGTCGTAGAGGGAGGCCAGCACGGGACGGAGGGGCTGTGGGGATGGCGCGTCCCGGGGGCAGGAAGCCTGGGAAGGCGCAAGCGGGTGAGCATGGTTGGTATGGATAAGTTAGTCGGAACATGGCTTACGTTTTTGGATAAAAGCGATGTTGGAGGGAAAAGGAGAGGAGAGAAGGAACGGAGCCGATGTAAACTCGGGGCGATCAATGATGATGCGATAGCGACAGGCGCAGGCCAATTCTCCTGCCCTCTGCCCACGTCAGTAGTCTTCACCCGCTTCCCCGCTTTCGTGCTTGCGTACCTGTCCGACCTGTACCGTTACCCGCCCTGTAAGCGCGATGCAAATGTCGTGAGTGAGTCGCGCTCAGTCGCTGTGCTCGAGCGAAACAGACGACCCTCCAGCACACTGTGGTCACGCTCGACCATCGATCGTCACCACGTCACGCGTCACGCTGCCATATTCAGCCACTACGCCAACACCTCCTGCCCTCTTTGTCCAATTCATTTCGACCTACCACTGCCAACGGGCAACTCTCTATCCTCGCTCGCTCGCTCGCTTCTTCGAGGGAGGACAGGGAGCAGAGGCATGCGGGCGGGGGTAAAGGTACGTGGAGGGACGAAGGCTGGTGGAAGGGAAAAACAGAGTATATGAAAACCGCTCGGCTTTTGCGCATCTGAGGGGCTCGCCGCTCCAGATCTCTGTCACGCCTTTTTTTCCCAGATCTCAGATTAACACCTCCTTCCTACTCATCCGTCCCTCCGAATCTTTCTCTCTCCAGCGAGTCTCCCTCCCCTTCAAATCCCTTCCCTTCCACCGACCTACCGCCACCTGGTCCCCCCTCTCGCCACTGTGGCCCCTGTCCTTCCAGGCGATGAGATGTCCTTGTTTCCCTTCCTCCTGTTCTGTCGTCTACCCAAACGGACTCTGGTGCTAGCTTGGCCTTTTCTAAGTTTTGAGCACAATGACGTCTATGACCTTCCCACTCGCAGGCTTCCAATTCCCGCATATCGCCTCTACGCATCACTATCGATCCTTCTAATTGTACCCAGTCTGTACCTCGTCATCTGCTCCGACTACTATAGCTTTCCCCCCGCATACAGCTGCCGGCGGTATACCTGCGACAAGACCAAAATTTCACTCGTTTGCGTGTGCCTGATTCTCTGGACATACTTATCCTCTGCGCACGTACTCATGCATATGGCAGTCTCTATGCCGCACGGTTAAACGCTCTAGGAATATCTTCTTTGCCTCTGAGTTATATCCGCATCCGTATCTGTATCTGCGTCGGCGTTCGTCCGTCGAGGTTCTCACACGAGTCATCCATCCAAGTCTTGACAAGTCCTCCGAGGACATTCGAACCTCCCAGTCAAAGTATTTACTCCTTTGATTTGATGCTTTTGGCCGGCTCGGTGTGAGTCTTCGACTTTGCTTGAACTTCGTCACTTAAGTTATCATCCAGTCAGGTCAAGTCACTCTTTCTCCATCCAAAAGTTCGGGGTTTCACAGGCTGTATAATACACACGAGAAAACGCACAACACTCGTGGTTCGCGGTTCGTTTCTCCGTTGGTTACCTTGAAGTACTTATCACTGCACGCGTCGCATCCGTGTGCTTCTCACGCAACCTGCACCGACTCCCCAGGGACCCTTGGGCCTTCGCGCTCCTAATATGTCACGGTGCTGTACATGTACATGTACACACGCGGGTCCGAGTCCGTTACTAGACTCAGGGTCCTGGAAGGGCATGTGTGTGCATGAAATCAGAGACAAGTTCCTTTCTTCTTCAATTTAGCCTGCCATACTCAGACTTGAATTCTTCAAGGCTCGTCTTGCTATTGCGTCACTTGTCTCGTCGTATTCATTATTCCAGTGTTCTCCAATGACAACAGTCCTCTTTTGAGCAGTCCAGCTCGTGTTGGGCCACAGCGTTAAACTGGCAGTGGCGATAAGAATTTAAGAAAGGAAACACGTGGCGCCGTTGATCCGTCGAACGCCGAGGCTTGCAAGTTCTCCGTTCGCGATCTTGAACCTCTTCACCTCCGTAATGACCTTAGCTTCACATCTCTCTATCTTGCTGTTCTTCCTCCACCGAATACCAGTATAGCCTTATATCAGTGCAAACATCTCGATCGAGGCTATCGTCCAGCCTCTTGCGATACAATTATATTGGTATAGAAGCTAGATACGCTTCTGGACGTTAGTAGTTCACCATCGGCATCGCCCAGGCAAGGACTCGGACAAGAGCAGCCGCACCAGTCTCTGTGAATTACCTTGCCTTAGAGCACCTCTACGTAGACGATAGTCTAGGCATGACCCTTCGTTTTCTTTTTCCTATGGATGATCTCATGCTAACAATGCTCCTGCATATCGACCATGATGCCAACAAGGTGTGAGATAACTTCGACTGAAACAGTCGTTGAATTATTATGACCTTCAACCTCGCCGAGTAACTTATTCCTTGTTCCGTGTTCCGTGTTCCTTTTGGTTTATCACTTATTCAAGTTCCTTGTTCTTCCTCGCCACTGTCCTCCCATCGCAAATTATCCCAGTGCCTGTTTCTACTGTTTCACACCGCGGGCATCACATTGTCGCATTTATTATCCGGGCCTCCTAGTCCCCATCTGAAACATTATTTTAATTGTCCCAGTCCGAACTTGGATGCCAGCTCATGTTGGGCGACAGCGTGAAACTGGGTGGCGGTAAGAAAGGGAACACGTGGCGCCTTTGATCCGTCGAGTGCCGAGACTTGAGCGAGCTCTCCGTTCGCGATCTTGCGGTGAACTCGGGACGATCTTCTCCGAGTCCTTCGTTTGTGTCCTTGGCAGCTGGCTTCACAGATCAGTGTACTATTTGTGTCTCTCAGTTATATTTCTTGATTGACATGGAACAACGCGACTACTGCACAGGTGGACAATAAGTACTCTGTTCATGCACTTTTTCGGCAACACACGCGCTGCTCGTTGCGTCTGTATGTTCTTGCTGTTCTCCCTCGGGTTATGCTACCTTGCACAGTCTTTTCCACTTGGACAATCCCCATCTCGGTTTCTCTTCCGCTCTGTTTTACTCCGGGTATAAAATGGGCAACGATACACCGTGTGTATGTCTCAACCCACGCAACGTATCAGGATGCCCGACAGCCCTCCATACACCCCTACCACTCTACCATGCATCGTAGTCGAACCACCAGAGTCAACAGGAGGAATACTCGAACGTAAGAGGATTTATCTCCGTCTTCTGTAATATCGTGACCGCTGTTCTCATGAAAATCATAACCGTATGTAGTACATACATTTCGGAGTCCTATGGTCTATGAGTTCGAGAAACACCTAATAGTGATAGCAGACGCCAAACACTACATGGAGTGGATCTACCAACCTCCTTGCCCACCGGATCTCGTCCCCCTCAAACGTGAGTTCGGTACGTGAATAGTTCCTAGGTACCCCATGGCGAGTCTGTCTCACCGCGGGGAATCCATGACAGTCGAGAAAATAGGAGTAGGAGAAGGAAGGACCTTGGAGGATGCTAAGTATAGGGCAACAGAAGCATGGGTAAAAAGAGGCATCATCGATTGACTCAAGATGAGGAGGCGTGAAGCGGAAACACAGTAAGCAGGCATGCTCCGTCGAGTCCCCGTCTACGATGATCTAATTGGCCACCGTTTAAGAGTAGCTAACGTTCCCTCGTGATATGTTGCGATGGTACTAATTGGTATCGTTTGCAACGGAACATCTTCTGTTATCGTGCAGAGCACGTGTACTTAGATTGTTATTCGTAAGGATATGTCTTCCCAGAGATGTGGACACTCTGTTCGCTTTCACACAAGACAAAAAATCACCAAGGTCATATGCCCTAAAGCTGAGTAGAATTCGTTGAATAAGATAAAATTATTCCATGACCGGATATGTTGTGACTTGTAGCTGTCTTACACGAATAATATACTGTTATGCGTGGATTTCAGTACACGCATATACACCAGTCTTTCAAGAAACATATTGTATCAAGAGCTCTGGAGATAAGTAACATAGAGATAAACGGTAGCGAACAGTAGTAGTATACAGTGTGTATCCAAGAAATATCATCTAGTCTCCCTCTCAAACACAAGGAGAACAGAAAACATGTCTATCGTTGTTCATCGAGAAGTTGGTGTCAATAAAATATCGCTCCAGTTATTACGCCCCTGTTAGATATATCCGCGCGGCTACGGCCTTCGCAGCGTTCTTGGAGTGACCTTGGCCTTGAGACACAAATTGGCCGTTGACTCCATACGAGACGCGCGCAATGAAGCGGTGCAGAACGTCAGTCAATGTGCTTCACATGTATTGGAGAAAAAGATTGCGAGAAGACGTCGAGCCAGGGGAAGTCAAAGCGAAAGTACTTACGCCACAAAAAGGCAGTGTAAACTGCGGCATTGTCAGGCCCGGCCGCCTGGAATGTCCAGTTTGCTGTAGGCGTGCCAGGGAGGGACTGCAGATGCGAAGAGAGCTCCACCAAGAACTCTACGGAAAAAGAGATACGGAGACCGGTGAGTGGGGTACAGAAAATGTACATTTAAGCAATAAATGGCATACCTCGCTGGGCCATGATTAATTACAAGAAGGAGATGCGCAAAAAGGTTTGGGCTCGAGAGTTTGGGTGAATGGATGAGATGACGTTGAAGCTGGTTAGAGAGACGATTACCTTGCTTAAAAGGTTCTTCGCACCCCGGTAATTATGACGTCAGGCTCCCGTTTCAACAAGTACAAACCGCATACGTATGCTCACTTCTGTGCTACTCGAGCTCGAACTCTATTTATCGTATAGTTCTGCCTTTTCTATAGTTATCTGGTGCACTCACGGTGGCTTTCGAAATTTCCTCAAAGTTTAGCTTATGGTTTCTTTCACAGGCGCTTTTCTTCCCTGCTGATTCGAGGACACGTTACCTTTCATAGGCCTCTTGGCAGTGTAAGCAGCATCTCGTGGAAATACCTAACAGTGTCCCTTGCCTATGCTTTCTCTCGGTGTTCGAATTCTGCCTCTGTTCGTACGACAGATCGAGTACTATAGATTGCCACACTGCGTGAATTTGAAGGAGACAAAATGTATGATATTTGCTGGGGAAGTTTAGACGTAGTTCATTATGAGCGTGAGGTTGCAAGCGACGAAGGCAGCGCTCCCGCAGTTCGAATGTCCGTACCCTCTTGCATCTTTCATACAGGTGACGGGATAGCACACAAACTGGTGAAATGAAAAAGAGTGGAATGGCCATGGAACGGGACATAATAGAGCAGCCTTCCTTGTTCCTTCGTTCTTCCTCCCACTGTCCTGCCATCGTAAATTCTCCCAGCGTCTGTTTTTACCCTTTCACACCGCGTGCAGCACACTGTCGCATTTATCATCCGGGCGTCCGAGTCGCTGAAACTATCTTTTATGTAATTGTATCAGTCGGAGCGTGGATCCTAGCCTAATGCTTCTGACCTGAAAGATCGGTGTACTGTGACTCTGACTCTCGCAGTGATATCTCTTGTTTTACACGATACTACACGGCTACTGCACAGATGGACAATAACTATTATGTTCGTGCTTTTTTCGGCAAGCCTCGTACGCGCTTCCTGTTGCGTCTCTTGCTCTTGTTGTTTTGATTCAGTTACTGTAACAATATTTCGACCAGACGTTCTCAGTGGCGTGAGAATCCCACGCTCTCAATCCAGCCTGCCCGACTCCCCCCTTCGGCGTTCATGAAGCTCGAAGGACAGTGGTCAACTTCCTCTTGCGGTATGTTGTTTGCCTTACTAGAATTCAATTGACCAAGATGACATTACTTATTCCATGATCGGATGTGTCGTGACTTACAACGGTTTTACAAGAATGGTGTGGATTTCAGTGCATGCATGTACGCCATTCTTCCAAGAAACATATTGTATCAAGAGCTCTCTAGATATCATAAGGCTACAAGATAGTGGACAGCAGTAGTATACAGTGTGTATCCAAGAAATATCATCTAGTCTCCCTCTCAAACACAAGGAGAACAGAAAACATGTCTATCGTTGTTCATCGAGAAGTTGGCGTCAATAAAATATCGCTCCAGTTATTACGCCCCTGTTAGATATATCCGCGCGGCTACGGCCTTCGCAGCGTTCTTGGAGGGGCCTTGGCCTTGAGCTACAACTCTACCGTCGACTCCATACGAGACGCGCGCAATGAAGCGGTGCAGAACGTCAGTTAATGTGCTTCACATATATTGGAGAAAAAGATCGCGAGAAGACGTCGAGCCAGGGGAAGTCAAAGCGAAAGTACTTACGCCACAAAAAGGCAGTGTGAACTGCGGCATTGGGAGGCCCTGCCGCCTGGAATGTCCAGTTTGCTGTAGGCTTGCCAGGGCGGGACTGCAGATGCATATTGAGCTCCACCATGAAGTCTACAGAAACAAGAGACACAGAGACTGGTGAGTGGGGTACAAAGATATAGATATAAGCAATAAATGGCACACCTCGCTGGGCCATGATTAATGAAAAGAGGGGGAGACGAAGAAGAGTTTTGGGCTGAGAGTTTGGATAAATGTATGAGATGACTCCGAGCTGGTTGGAGGGACAATTCGAACATCCACATCTTCTTGTATCTCTTATACTTACGGCGGGATAGGATGCAAACCGGTGAAACGAGAGAGAATTGAATAGCCATGGAAGGGGACATAATGCAGAAGAGATGTTTTCTCTGTGTTTGAAGCCTGAAGCTGAGACGAGCAGTCAGATGCATTCCGCGGTCAGAGTCGTAACAGAAAAGGAATGTACTTGGCGACATCGTTGATGACCATCGGCGAGTATCAAACCGCACGGAGTCTTCATTCCGATGCAAACACGGTGTACTCAGAGACGTTCGGTATCGGTCCAACAGATTAAAAAAAAATTGAGAAGATCCAGTGCATAGATGGACAGACATGTCTATGCCAAGAACAACGCAAAGGAGAGAATAAAGCGACTACTCACCTGAGACAGACATGTAGCTGAGCTCTCCAACAGAGTCCGACAGCGTCGACTTCGGAAATATGATGGTCCATTGTACAAGCGGGATTTAGATATCATCACTGAGAGGAAGAATGGCGGTAATTATCAGTGCAAATGGTCACAGTGCCAATCGAGCCGTCCTGTAACAGAGATGAACGACGTCATGCCGAGGTATCACAACGCTAGCGGGAGCGATTGACTTGCGATGAGTGGGACACTTCGCTGATGAGGGTTTGAACAGGTACGAACAGCAGTGCAAAGCGGAATATTGACCGAAGGTGGGGATCAACTTGCGGGAGAGCACAGCAGATTGCCGATCTGTGCGAGGACATGTAGGTAGGCTCAATGCGTGCTGAGCACAATTTTCCTCGAACGTTTGAGGAAGGCGGATGAACTAAGAGGTATAGAACCAGATGGCCTAAAGACCTTGGTGGTTCCATCATTTTCGTAGTGGCTGAACGTCACATACGGGAGGAAGGCTATGCCGCCGATATAGCATTGTAGAGGAAAGAGAAAGAGATAAAACGCGAACCCCTGATATGTAATAGCCTGTGCTTTAGATGCCTTGTTGAGAAGCGTATGGTATCGGCTTGAACGATAAATCGTTGCTCATCCCACAGTTTTCGTGCTCGGCATCATATGTGTGGCATGAAGCACGAAACATAATTACAAGGCGGCTCGTTGAGCAAATAATAACTGAGACGCGCCAATGCCACGCGGCATAGCATAGTTTAGTGTACCCGATCTTAGCTGCCCGGTCACCATTTTGTATAGCGCTTGTAAATCAAGTTGACGATGATGACGATGCTGATCAGTGAGAGGAACATTCGCTAGTACGACGATGCCAGCGCCAAAGTGAGAATATCCCATGAAGCAGCGGAGCCGAGCGGATCAATCCCTGAGCAAAACCGCAATAAGAACAAAGCAATCTGCTTATTCTGCTCGGCGCCACACCGTGGCCCTGTCATACATCGGTGTATATCGATTCCATCACGCGGAGTCATCGTTCGACGAGAAACACGGTAACCCGTCACCAAGCCATCACCGTCAATCCTTGACCATTTCCCGCGCTAGCGAGGTCGAACACGCGGCAGCCAACCGAAGACTGCATCCGTTTGCACGAAGTGTCCCTCCCGAAGCAACTCCTGCCTCAGTTCCATCTAGGTTGCCAACCTAGGAGCAGCTCTAACCCCTTCTGTTGGGGACTTATCCATCGCTGAACGAACGCACTCCACGACGGCGCCGCCTGCTGACATCCGCCATGTGTCCTCGTCCTGTATCACAAGCAGTGGCCGGGGGCGGGCATCGTACATATAGACCCTCCGAAGGGGACGCCCACGCCCCAGGCGTTCCTCCAAAAATCTGGCTATGGTTTCGCGGTCGGACGTTACGCGAATCGCCTGTGGGATATGCTCAAAGAAGTAAGGATAGAGCTCTTCGGGCGCAGGAAAAGCAGGGTCAAAGAGGGTCCCGCCCGTGCGTATCGCCTCAAAAATTCCAGACCCGTAATTCGTGCAAAGAACAACGAGTTTTGTGAGCAACGGGGAGTTGGTGTGCTCGAAGATGTAGCCCCACTCCAGGGTCTCATCACTGTTAGACTGATCGAAGTGGTGGATCGACATCTCCTGTAGTTTGTGGCCCATGTTATACATGCCGTCGAGCTGCGGAGGAAGGTAGAGTCGTCCGGGGCGATGTCCTTATCTAGTGAGGGTCACGGCGAAGCTAAAGTCGTCGTTGGTATAGGATACCAGAGGATAATCCTTAATAAAATACACCTAAGAAAAGACAATAAGACATGACATTGTGAGAGGCGGAAGAAAAGGAGAGGAAAGAGAGAAAAGGCGCAAAAAGGACATCTGTTTTGAATACCATACAAAAGGCGGATCTACATGGCACGACGGACCACCGTATCATTACGGCTCTTGCCCACCGCGACCAAACAGACTGGGCTCTTCGGGTAACTCCACCCCGGGCACCACAGGAAAAGGGCGGTAGGCTGGCAGAAGAATGACAATCAGATCCGGAACCTTCAAGCCACGACGACGAACGAGAAGCAAAAGTTACTCACGCCTTGCACCGTCAAATAATAGATCTCCGAGGTTCTTCCTTTCCTCAAGTGTTGTATTTGGGTCAATAAACTTAGCCAAGATCATGTCAGATTCCTCCGGACTGAGCAGCTCTCTATCACTCCCCGATCCGCTGTCCCTTCTCTCCTCATCGTCCTCGTCCATGCTATTCACAGCCATCCCATTCCCATCCACACTAGCGGGCATCACGCTGGCGTGAACATGCATTGTTGGAGAAGTGCTGGGCACCTGTCGGGACCCGCCTGTCTGAGGCAGGGGAGAGGGCATGCTCAGAGCGGCTGTCGGAGGGGGTTGAGGCGTGAAAGTCAGCGGGCGGTAGTGGATTAGGTCGTAAGCTTCGAGGGTAAGGAGCGCGAGCTCGCGTTGGCGGTCTGTCAGAAGATCAAAGCCATGTTTCCTTTCATGACACCTAAGCTTCTGCCCCGCATTGAGAATGAGAAAGAATGGGTTCACTTGGTCGAACATGTTCTTTTTGCGGTGGGTGTAGGAAAAGGGAGGGTAGGGTGTGGAGTCGGACGCGGAGTTCTGTTCACGGAGTTCGCGATCGACGACCGTCCAGTCGGCGTATGTTGGCGGTTCAAAGGTTTTGAGGGTGCTGAGTCGCTGACCACGTGGGAGGAAGAGCGCGGGATGGAGAAGGATGAGGTCGAATTTTACACGGACCAGGGCGCTAGTGAGCCACTGCAGTAGCGATAGTGGTAACTGAACTTGACACGTTATGGATAGACTTTAAACACACGCACCGGAATACTTCGAACGGTTTCCGAGCCTATGAGACTTATTGCCTCATCCCACTGCCGATTAGACCGTATCTGCGAGTGAATTTTTGACCTCGCTAAAGCTCGCTAAGGCCCAACGGGACGCGACGATTGGCCCGATCGCAGTTTTAAAGCCGTTTTAAACGGTTGCAGATACGGTCTATTAGGGCTTATATGTTTCAAGTTTACTTGGAACTCGTTGGCGGAAGATCTGACCGATCCGCCAATGAGCTTTCGCAAAAAGTTCCAAGTTTTTATTAACATATAAGCCCTATTAGGGCTTATATGTTTCAAGTTTACTTGGAACTCGTTGGCGGAAGATCTGTCCGATCCGCCAATGAGCTTTCGCAAAAAGTTCCAAGTTTTTATTAACATATAAGCCCTATTGACCGCCTTCAATATTTCAATCACCCCTTGTAGTGACTCCTTGCTTAACGTAATCGCGTAAGTAGCGTATTTGTCAAAGTGCCGGTGGTACGCAGGAAGTACTAGAACACCAGTCAGACACATAAGGATCACAGCCAGCACAAGGTGGAAGGTCGTACGAAGAATCATGTTCTCTAGGCTCTCTAGCGTGAGGCCCTTTGGTCGACGCACAATAGCCAACACATTTTCTAAAACATGAAGCTAGAGGGCTGGGTCATGACGGGTAGTTGGCGGCGAGACGGTGTGGGACCGACCACTCTGAGCAGCCGGTTTGGATCCGTTTTATCGCGAACAGCGTTTATAATGTGCACCGTTTCGAGAGTAAGGCAGGTGTATCCAGTGATAAAGCAGCCAAGGTCGCCATCAAATCGCGCTCTATCCTCGTTGAAGGCTTTAGCATCCCTGTTGCGAACCTTCTTGGTCGAAGTCGAGCCCTGCTCGGTTGGTGTCTGGGCCACGGAGGGGCGCAGCTTAGGCAGATCCTGGGCGGTAATACCAGAGGTGGCGGGGAATTCGGAGACTCCCTCCGGCATGTAGATATACTCGTTGTTGATAGCTCTCGACATGATGCCGTCTGTACGAAGTGGAAGGTGACGAGATGTTGCTAAAAGTTATTTTGTGCTCGAGGGAGGTGTGGGAATAATTCTCGGTGTAAGCCGTGTGGCGCCAGGCGACTTTTCGTGGCGTTTCGTCAAAACGGTGGACCTCATAGTATTTTGCTAGAAGGGTCTTATTCACTGGCATTACACAGGAGTACACCAATTGTCTCTAGGCATATAACTTAGATGAAGGCTAAACATGTGCCTTTCTGGACGAAGAGCATTTTAGTGAGTGTACTGCCGAGCTATACAAGGCGATTCAAACCTAGTATCAACGCTCAGACTGCAGCTCATCGGTTGGGAAGGTATCCATGGTCAGTCAGTTCAACAAAGCACGTACTCTGGAACATTTTGTCACGGAAACCGTCCGGTCTATCTGGAGATTACCCGACCTTCGACTTCATATCCCTCCATAGTACCACCACTAGAATAATGCCAACTCCAGCCACCGCCAAATCTACACCCACATTCTTCAACAACCCAACATTCAACACCGCTCCTCCCCATACCGTCCCACACACCCTTCCGATATAATTACCATACTGAATCGCCATACTCAACCTCCCATTCCACCTCTGCGGCATCTGCTTGCTCAACAAACTGACGGTAGCCGTCGTCGCCACACTAAAGCCCAACGCGACCAACCACCAACACACAAAGAAGCTCCCAAATGTTATCTCTTTCTCCCCTCCTATACCCACGATTAACATCATGAGCACCAATCCCGCTGCGCCTGTTCCACAGCCATACGCCAAGATATACCGGTCTTGCATACGGCGTGCGTAGTAGAGATTGAGGAAGAGGAAAGGGAAGGTGCAGAGGCCGCCGAGGGCCATGAAGTTACCTGCAGCGAAAGGAGACCAGTTGAAGTGGAGGGAAGTGTACGGTGCAATGGAGGACTGCCAAGCTCCGACGACGAAGAAGCAGGTCATAGCAATCCAGGACATGGTAAATATGAGGGCGTAGGTGCGCCAGGTCGTCACAAACGGCTCATCATCAGAAGACGATACGCCTGCTTCGTCAATCTCGATTACAATCCCTGTGGTGCGATTGCTGCGGCGAGTAGCATGTGCGCTGGTTGAGGAGACGGTCGGACGAAGCTCCATTGGTGCCGGTCCTGCTGTATCACGGGATGGTTCGTTCAGCGATACCACGGACGGTACGTCCTCGAATGCCGCTACAATGACACCCAAAAATGTGACCCAACACACTGCCATTACCCATCCAGGACCGGTGTACCCGTTGAAAACGTCATTGTGAAAGCCAACTTTGTACAGCAGACCACCGAGGAAGGGACCGAGGGTGAAGCCTACGTTTTGACCAACCACAAGCCAGGCAGAGACGCTTGCGCGGCGACGAACGCCGATGATACGGCTATCTGTGCAGTAGCGTTTGCTACACGAATGTTTATGTTGACCGTTAGATGGTCATACTCACAGGAATGAGGGAGAGTTAAGTGGACATACGTGTACAAGAAGCTGACGAGACCTATACCCGTTACGCAGCGCCCGATAAAGACGAGCCATAGGAAATTGGCGATCTAACGAAACATGTTAGCATGGATCAAAGCAACCGTAATCGCCCTACGAACGTAAGCGAGTCCATAGAGCACATTCCCAATGGTTGCCAAGATACAAGAAAATATAACGGGTCCCATGTATGTTCCTGCGCAAAATTTAGTCAGCTAATGCTGTAAACTCGGCGAGCATGGTATTGCTATACCCTTGTCAATCGCCATAAGACCTGGAATCGCAATCCCAGCGAACAAGGACGTGATACCGATGATGAGTCCAGCGAAGACCGAATTTCCTCCCAGGGCTTGCGCATAGTCGCTCGCGGATGGTAGAATGATAAACATCGTTAACTAAGGATCAAAAAGGTCAATGGCAAGCCATATGAAATATAAAACGGTGTGCTTGCGTGTGACATTCCGTTGAGGACGAGCATAGAGATCAAGGAAGATAATTTAGGCAACTTGAGCTCGGAATCCTCCTCAGTGGCGTTGTCACCAGGAGAGTCAGCATTTGCAACGTCTACAACAGTCGACAGTGGTGCGGCAACCGTCACATTCAAGCTGGAAACCGGCGCTCGAAGAGAGCGCAAACCCTCTGTCACAGAACGTGCAGAGCTTATAGGAGAGCGCAGCACAGGGAAAGACATGACAGTGGACGCAACAATCGTAGTTGTAGACACCTGAGAGACGGGCAGGAGGACGAAGGAGGAGGAGGAGGAAGAGAATCCCAATCTTTTGAAGCCCCTGAAGCGGCTCGATTTAGCTCGTGACTCGGATGAAACGTCGGAAGGTCATTCGGATTTTCGATCTTGCGGACCACCTCGAATTTTGGCGCTGTGAATAGGGTCTCCATGTCGTGAACCTGTAGTCCCTTGTAGCCCACACGGAAAGACAGGAATACCTAGGAGACTCGAGACCAATCGTCTAGCGAGCCCAAAATGGGCAACCTAAAAGAAGTACATAGCAGCCCGTAATCGCGGGCCCATACTGTGAGCGAAAGGATTATTATCTGCTTCATTGTTGGTGTAAGTTGTCGGTTCACTTTCGCTGCGTCAACTTTATCCTGCGCCCCCTGCCGCCTTTCCCTGCCACCCTTGCGACCACGACCTTGGCCTCTTCCGTAGCCACGCCCTCGTCCATCACCGCGTCCAAACTCAATCCTCCTCAATGGCCTTTCTACCCACTCCTTTCCCACAATATTCAGCCTCTCCCTCTCCTCCTTGTTCAACAGCCAAGGCTGCCAAACCTTCCGTATGTCCTCTCCTTCACCTCTCAACCCTCTCAACTCCGGTATCCAAGCCTTGATATACTCGCCCTTCGGATCATAATCCTTCGCTTGTTTCACCGGATTGAACGCTCTCCCTTCCCCTGCATCCTGGCCGTTCGCTCTCGGATCGTTCCCCACGCCCGCCACGTACTGCCAATTCCCCCAATTACTACAAACATCATAGTCGACCAACATGCACTCATACCATTCCGCTCCGACCCTCCAATCGATGTAGAGATGCGACTTATGCGTAAGGAAGGACGCCACGTTCTGTCGTGCACGGTTAGAGGTGTAGCCTGTGAGTGCGAGTTCGCGTTGTGAGGCATCGACGAGTCCCATCCCTGTCGTTCCTTCGAGGAATCGGCGGATAGTATCCTGGACGGCGGGATCGGATGAAGAAGGTGATTTCCAACCAGAGATGTTGTTTGAGCCGCGGAATCCGCCCAAGGAGAAGAGCCTAGAGTTAAACTTGCGCGCGCAGAGACGCATGTAGTCCCTCCAGAGTAGTTCGAACCGCACCCAACCGGTCCCTTCGTTGATGCCCTTCCCCCATCCTTTCGCGTTCTTGCCCAACTCATCGCTTCCTTCTTCCAATTTCACGAGGTATTCATGTACCTGCCTCGCAGTGATGCACCCCAGTGCCAGCCAGGCTGAAAGCTTGGTACTATAGTCTTCGCCTAATAGCCCATTACGAGTCTGCTTGTAATTCGTCATGGCGGAGGAAGTGATGAGATGTTTGATGCGACTGTGGCCTGTCGTGGCACCGCCTGTGAAGGGGTGGCCGGAAGTTATAGGATGCGGTGGAGTTGAGGTTGGGTCGGGCATTGCATGATCGGGTTTGGCAATGAGCGGTTTGTACAGAGCCTCGATAAGTTGGGAGAGAGAAGTCGGAATTGTGAAGGGATAGGCTTGGGGCGCGATCAACGACGAAGGAGGGAGCAGTGGAAGTGAATTTGGAGTGGGCAGAGTGTGGCGTGATCTGGAATTGAGAGGCTCGACGGATTTGCGGAAGGAGGTGAAGACGTCGGGAAGGTCTTTGATATTGTCAAATGGGAGATCACGACTACAAATACACGATCAGCAAATACGAAAGTTGGGGAATGTGGGAGAAATGCACTCACTCGTCAATCAGGTACTTCTCATCCCGCCACAATTGAAACTCGACTCCAACCCCCTCACAAACTTTCTTCACATCGCTCTCCTCTCTCTGTTCTTCTTGACCCTCCTCACCCGTCATCCAAACACCTACGACGTGACCTGCTTCATTCTCCATAATCACATCAATCAAGCCTCTAACGACCTCTCCAACCTTCCCTACCCTTATAACAAGCCCCGACCCCTTGCCTTCCAGTCCTTCTTTGACATCCCATAAGCTCTCGGCCAAGAACTTCGCCCTATGAGGCCCACATCTCCAAAACCCAGCGACTTGACTTCGAGCCTCGGGAAAGGGAGATTTGACGGAACTATCGGTTATGAACCGTGCGCCCGTGTGTATATATTGTTTGGCTCCTCGGAGCATGCGTTCGCTTTTTTCGCGCTCGGCCCTCCCATTCTGCTTGTCTCCCATTCCTATTACCACTGCTATTGCATCTACGCGGCCGCAATTGTTTAGAACTTCAGTTTCATCTCTATCATGACCCAGAGACCTCGAGTTGGTTGTGGGGGAAGATATAGAGTGGCAGAAGGTGTGTGTATTGTGGCGAGCGGGACGTAGATATGTGATGGAGGATGGGATTATCGGCCAGTCGGAGGTCACGGCGCAACATGTAGATGAGGATGCGGGGAGGCGACATATTCTTGGTAGACGTTGGTTGATGCTGGCGGGATGGTGTCTGAGGGACGCGACCATTTGAGAGGTTGAATGTGGTGAGGCCAGAATATTTAATGGGCTGAGGTTGTCGAAGAGCGTGACGATGACGAGCATGGGTCGCGATCTGCGCCAGTAATAAATTACATACTGACAAGCGAATGATGAGGCAGACGGAATCGGACAGCTCGACGATGCGGCCAAGTTTGTGGTGATGATGTCATCCCGAGTTGTGTTCGAAATTTGCTTCCGTTGGTGGGGAACGACTGTTTGGCTCCTCATAGACACCTGGAAAGAATGAGCCGCAATACACAATGCAGAACGTTCAGCCTCACCTCTTTAGATCCGTACGGACGAGTATATACATCATATATCACCGCGAGGAAATACCGTGGAGGACAAGTGTGCGAAAGCTGCGATACCGTTCAGGACCCAATCTTGGGTTTCTTCTTCGGTTGAGCGCGCGCCTTGCCCTTGCCTTTCATCTCTGTATCGCTCCCGACCTCGGACTGGTCCGTCTTGTCTCCTTCGACGGATCCAGTAACAGTGTTGACCGCTTGACTGTTCGTGCGTCGTCTCTTCCGTTTCCTACCTATGATCATGAAGAGACATGAGAAGCAGCTTCCAACGACACATGTGGAAGCAATATTGCCAAGGGCATGCCTCATTGCGTACCTTTGCGTGAGGGTCTGTATTCCGGAAGAGAGGAGAGGTAGGCAAGGTCGTCAAAAGGCCGGATAGTTCCCAGCGCATCTGCGTCCGCACTCGCGAATTCGTTCGAGTGCTTTGATAGCAGAGCGGCACGGTGAGCATCTGGCAGATATGAAACAAGCTCAGCGAATTGATATCGAGAAGGGCGGCGAATCGAGGGCGGAGGAACTTACAAGGATGATCAGCCAAACCGTAAATCTTCTCCAGACGATCTTGAACGTTTTGAATCACCCTTTATTATACATGCACAGTTTGGTCAGGAGTACTATGGTGAATAATGTAAGAGAGAACGTACTGAGGGTCAACAATGCCCTCTACGCTGACGATGTTCAGGACGTGTTGCCAGGTAAGGGGCATGAAGCGACTCTGCAGACTCTTCGAAGAAGCAGGAATATGTGATGCAATGGCAGATAACATCTGAGTAAGATGTGTCGAGGATAGAGCCTCAAGGGTTTGGGCCACATCAGGCTGAAGCTCATCCTCTGACTCGGAGTCGATGTCGTCAACATCTTCGTCGGGCTCCTGCTCACCCTCCGATGCATCCAAATCACGGACAGGCTCAAGAGGGTCACCAGGCTGATCATGAGCGTGCTCGCTCGAGACGGACCGGTGAAATGCGATAGATTGTCGAGCGAGGAAGAGGACTTCGTCTGCGAAGCCCCACTCAGGGATATGAACATCGCCGACCATAAGCGGCCACCTCGTCCACTCATCCCTTTCCATTTTCTTCTTCTTTGACCTGCTCGAACTTTTCTTCGCCTTCGCCTTGCCCTCGCCACCCATCTCATACTCAGATCCTGAGTCAGGCTTCTCAGACTCTCCCTCATCCATATTCCTCTCTGCCACTCTCGCACTGCTGCCGACATCTTCGTCGGAAAGCTCTACATCGGCAAAGTCGGTAGATCGAGGAGCGAGACTACTATCGCGTGCAGTCACGGTCGAAGCCCTAGTAGAAGACCCAGCGTAAGGACGAGCAAGTTGCGAGGCCACATCCAAGATGTCGTTAGTCCTGAGCGCACGAAGCAGAGACGTGTATTCAGAAAGCTCAGTGTGTAAAGCGATGGGCACGAGTTTCGTCTTTTCTCGCTGCTTATCCTTTTTGGCCATCGCTGTTCGCCGCCGTAGAGTTCTTCGGTCAAGTCGCGGTTCGCGTCGAAGTCACGTCGCGCTGGGGTCGCGTGCCACATGAGCAAATTTGGATGAAATTCGTGGGATAAGCTTATGTGAACAACTGTACAGTTGCCACAGGCCTCATTACCCGACCGCTCGTCCAGGCTCCGGTTCCCCCAAGTACATCTCTCTCAACCGAATTACTTCATGTGAGTTCCCCGCACATTTGCTAAGTTTTTGCCATCTTGACTCGTTCTGATTATATATTGCTCTTGTGTGTATTTCGACGGTGTAGAATGAGAGAGAAGTGGAAGAAAAAGAGGTCTCGCAGGCTCAGGCGCAAACGCCGAAAGATGCGGGCTCGTTCCAGTACGTTCCCCATGTTCAACTTGGCCCCTATTCGAACAGAGCTGACCTTATATCTATGTATCCTACCGACAGAATGATCAACTCGCCAAAGAATAGTCCATCGCCATAGCGCTCTCTCCGACTTCACCTGCGCACTACTCAGCCCCTAAGTGCATTCTTCACCGAAGTCCAGCTCACTGCTGGGCGTGCCGCGAAGGGGTGGCGGAGTCGTTGGGAGGTTCGAAAAAACCCCAAGAATGTCAGAAGTTACGGTCGTTTTGTATTCGTTGTTCTCCGACTATGATGATCATGATGCTGTATTTCTGCCTTCATTTCTTCGCGTGCACTTTAGTCGGCTTCAACACTTTTCGACACTTTTCACAGACAGGAAGTATCTGAACGTACAATAAAGGTCGTTGTGAATGTGCTTCGTCTCAACACTTTCCTTGTCGTCTCCGTTGGCCATGTTCGTTGCGTCGCAGCGTCGTCGCTGTTCACCCGAGTATGATGTCATATGTCGGTACTTGGAGGTGTTGATTTTTCTCCTATTCTTCGCGTCGCATATGCGCAGTCGTTGACGATAGCTGCCCCTGCGCAGTTAAGAATGGAGAACGCCCTTGTTCAAGGACGTTATTGAGGCTACGGTCATTGCATTTCTCCGTTTGCGGTTTATTCATTGACCGTCGGCCCCCAGTCTGACGAGTGATGGTATCTAATATATAATGGGAGAGCAGTGTCTCACGGTCTAAAAATGGCAACTGCCGTTTATGGTCGTTCTGCGATGGTGGCACTGTGGCGTCTTTCCGTCTCTTTCTTGGTATTTTTCTCTCTACCTCAGAGGCATATGGACTGCGGCCCAATCAACGGGGAGCGAGATTTAAAAGACTCTACGTACATGTTGATTTGATGTATCCGTTATTGTCACTGTGGGTAGCCACACTGGCGAGGTTCGGTGGGCGAGGTGGCACATATGCTGTGGTAAGTATTTCGTTTTTGTGTTCTCGCGATACGAGGCATGCACCGGCAGTAGCTCTATCTACTCCTCACCAGAGCAATGGGAATCTACCAATACTTCGTAATACTCCAAGTGATTGGAAACATGTGCAGTTACAGTGCCACTGGCCCAACGATGGTGGGGGTCGACGTCGCGAGGAAATGGGTCACGTTCAGGATAGCATTGTCGTAGGCTTTATACGGGAATTTATTGGCTTGACCTTCGAGTTGTATCAATCATCGAATGTCCAAAGAGAACGGTCAATATTTGTGCGCGAGCACGGGTAACTGCTAGTTGAGTCACTAATACAGTACTATAAAGAAGGCCAAAGCGCTTGGATGACTATCCATGCGCGCAGGGTGGATGTCGACGGTGATCGCTGCAGCCGCCCGACGGTGTCTCCACACCATCTGGGCACATCAATAATGTTTCTGTTCCCGGAGACTGCCGCTGGTACCTTTCAATTGTCCCCAACTTGTGCCAACTTGTGACGAAACAGACAATGATGTGCCCACCGCCGGCACGACCCCTCTGACACGCCAGACGGCACATTGAAAGGCACAAGCGGTGGGTGTACGGGTGACAAAGCGTTGCTGATCGCTGGCGTGGACCAAGCGTAGGACAAAGCTTCGCGCCACCCGAAAGGTAGAAGATGGCACGGAACGTTTACATCCAGACAAAGGACAAGGCCCAAGGCCTGTATATAATGCGCTGTCCGGGACTTGAGTGTTGTAGAGCCATTACAATCAGTCCACCGAATACTCCTGCACACAACCTAACATGTCTACCGTAAGTGTTCGTTCACAGGCTGTAAGGTTGCGACTTAGAGCTAATCAATATGCCATCGCAGAAAACCGAGACTGACTCTAATAACCGTCCGATTGGCATCGGCAGGCAGTTGAGCCTGTGGGTGAAGCAGAGTACATTCCTACCTAACGGTCCGTCTATTCGTCGTTTGTCTTCTACGCTCTCCCTTCTTTGAGGCTCACGCACACACTTCCCCTTCCCCCATAGACCCAGCCCTCAACGAATGGCTCGCTCAACTGACGCCAGAAGAGCGCGATGCTCTATCGTCTGCAAAGAGCGACATAATCGGCATCCTTAAAGTCATAGAGGCATCCCTGGCTAGGTTGAGAAAGCTGGGTATACCGGAGATCATTGCTGAGTGCAAGGACTCTGATAATGATGCATACGACGAAAAGGAATGGGAGGCGCTGATCCAGGATTTCTTTTGGGGGTCGACTATCGAGCCCAGCGATAACTCTATGGAGTCCGATAAACCCTCTGTATAAGCTGGATAGGGGTAGGGGTGCTATCTTTTCAAGTTGAGGCTCTGTTACAGTTTGTGTACACTACATCAATGTAATGAAAGGACACCGAATGAGGTTATACAAACGTGTATTCCTCTGCTTTGAGGTCTTATGAACTCGGGCTGAAGACCATCACAGTCGGTAACGAATACACGAATGTCTGTTATTTTCCTGCCTTCTCCTGCTCGCTGAGTGTTTGGGCCACACTGGTGGCACTGATACGAGTAAGTTATGTACCGGCAATCGCCGACGTAGTGTTCCTTCAAGTTTTCTCGTCAGCTCCTTGTTCTCATCCAACTCGTCGTCAATCTACGATTCTTCAGAGGGACGAGTAGTCTATCAGTGGCGTATTCTCCATCACGCTCTTTCCTTCAGCCCACTCATTGGATAGTCGTGGGCGTATTACCCGCTGCGAACCATGATCATTCCAAACCCGCATACGTTCGACTTGCGTGCGACGTCCCTCGTTCCTTATACTTTGCGGACCTCAAGGTTTTCTATGCTTTTGACAATACCTTCCCTTGTTGCCTCTCTCCTCACATTGTCACCCGTGGCTTCCCGCAACGCTTGTTTCTACTGGCACTCGTGGGCTATGCATTGCGTCAGCTATGGCCGGCGATAAATTTCCTTTCCGCATCGGTATCCGTCTGAAATGATAACTGACACTATAACCCATCCTTGCATATCCATCCCTTCTATATACTCACACGTTCATCTCTCACTGCTCGTGGTCAATAATGCAGGCACGTCTAAGTAACGACGATCCACATTGTGGCATCGGGAACTCGAGCTCTCCTCCCGGCAACGGCCGGCTTCCCGCTCGAGGTCTTCAATTGTTCGACGTCGTGCGAGTTGTCTCTTGATGTTCATTTTCGAGCAATCCGAAGCCTGAGCGCTGAGCTCGGAGCTCCATCTCCATAATTAATCGATCATCTCTCCTTCAAGATTCCGTGTTGAGAATGACTTCCGTCGGTGGAACACGCGCATTGAGTCGCAGAGTCCGAGCCCGCGCCTCCAATTGTTCGACGTCGTTCTTCTTCGGCTATGTAGAGCTGTGCGGAATACGGGTCTTCTGCGCTTTGACAATACTTCTTTTGTATTTCAGCTCCTGACTATGTTCTCTTCAAGCCACCTTGTCGAGAGGAGCCTCTATCGGTCGGAACACGCAGTGGGTCGCCGCCGCATGTCTTTCCGGGTCTCTGCCTCTAATTGTTCGGTGTCGTCCTTCTCAGGCTATGAACGGCTGTTCGAGCTTTAGGCCTTTTGTGTGGAGCCTAGAGGCATCGCAACACAAAAGACACTTGGCTCGTACGGTTGCTAGACGATGAGGCCAATTCCCCTCCTTGTTGTGATGCGACTGCAGAAAAAGTCAAACCTCGTCGCATTAACAACTAAATCTTGTCATCACGAACGATGTCGTTAGCACCCACCATCATTCTATATCTCTTGCGCATCTATCTTGAAACCTCAGCTCTACTACAACCCATACCCTTGCAATGTCCGACTCGCCCGAGATCATTGAGAGTTCGGGATTGACGATGCCTAAGGTCAGTCATCCGCTCTCGGGAGGTTCAATCTGGAAGTGCTTGGCTTACAGCGTGATTATGGGCCATTTGCCAGTGAACTTGGTCGCGAGCTTTATCGGAAGTTGTTCTCATTCCCTCCAAGAGGTGGGCCTCTAAAGGTTTTTGCGTGGGCTTAATCAGACTGGTTGATGAGTTGATGATTTAGATCCTGCGAGGGACGAATGGATAAAGGGGTTGACGGAAGCTGAGCGTGATGCATTTATTGCTGAGGTAGATCGAGAGTTCAAGCGAGCTGAAGAGGAGAATCGAACATCCGTGCCCCGGCGATACTGGTCGTACACGAAGAACGTCTGTGGCCGTGATAAGGACGCTATGGCCTGGGAGTATGGGGTCATGGATGGTAATTAGGCGGAAGTGCGGATGCGCAGAGCGCAGGAGAGACAAGCAGAGGGTTTTCAGACCGCGACGCAGAGCGGATCTAGTGGAGTTGTACGAGACTTGAAGGTCCTGCAAGCCCGAGCTTCCAAGGGACGTTAGGTGTGTGAGTTCATGTGCATGCAGGTTCATGATATTGTACCACACAAAGATGCAGATTCACTGATTCAGATGGGTCACTCTGGCAGAAATGAATGTTTGGCAGCGCACACGTGAGGATTTGTAGTTATGCGTTTGTAAGTCTTTCTAGACGACTATCTTTCTTCCAAGGTACCCTTGAGGGACCTTGTCGAGAAGGTCTTTCATGAGTACAGATCTGTAGACATGTGCAAAACACCAGCTGGCGGAAAGGTCCGATCCTCGAGCTCTTATTGTTCGACGTCGTCTTCCGCTGCTTGAGGCTATGCACGTGTTGCCGAGCGCCCGAAGGCTTTCTGCGTTTGACAATACCCCTTTGGAAGGCCACGTCTTCGTATCATCTGGGAGTCTTTGCAGCTCGCGTCAGTGACTATGGCCGTGCTCCGCTTATAATTACTGTAGGTTGTACGAACGAACGTACATTTCTTTCAAGCTACTTCTATAAGGATACCCATGCGTTTTGTCGAACAATATCAGTCGTTTCTGGGTGTTTCGGCGCATGGCAACTGGAAACTACGAAGCGAGCGAGGAATTCGAGCACAGCACCACAACACAAAAGACCTAGGTTGCTAGACGATGCTACCCCCCTCCTTATTGTACTCTATTGCGTATGAAAACGTAGAAAAGACTCGCCTCTCATTGTTGCGTTGAGTAGATACCCTCCGGCGACGTCTTCACTACTCATCTCTTTACTGTAGCTCCTCGAAGGCACGTAACTCACACTTTATCTGACTCGTAGGCAGACTTATTCGATAGAATACTAGTTCGTGCTCTTGCTATCCTTATGACTTCGATAGACTGACTGTCAACATTATATTAGTAGTAAGAGACTACGTCTTCGACATCTGAGCTAGGTAGGCAAAGATCATTGTGTCGATCTTCCTTGTCGATCGACGCCACCTCAGACTCCTTTTTGCCATTGACAGTACTGTCAAGTGCCCTGCTTTATTATCATCTCGTTTTCAATGGCTAGTTTGAAGGAAGAGAACGACGCTTTGGGATTGCCTCCACTCGAGGTGCGTGTCTCGCTCATGTCGTATCCACCGAAACTAACAAAAGACGTAGGGGAAATTTGTCAGTGAACTTGGTCGGGAGCTTTATCGGAGGTTGTTCTCCTACTCCTCTAAAGGCATGTCCGTCCCATATAGGCATCAGATGCGGATGATACTGATTCCCGCATGGTTAGATTACCGCCGTGACGAGTGGATCAAGACTCTTACGCGCGACGAGCAGGCTGCTGTCAGGGCCGAGATGGATCGAGAGTTGAAGCAGGCAGAAGAGGATGATGCAGCTTCAGATCCCACGCGGCATACATCCTCGCTGTTGAACAGGCTTTGTGGCTTCAATACGGACGCCTTAGCATGGGAATACGGCGTCATGGATGGGAACATGACAGAGTTGCGCATTCGTCAGGAGCAGGAAAGGGAGGCTAGATATTTCGAATGGTCACAAACAAGTGGTATTCCTAGGGACGTCAAAATCTTCCATATGCGAAACTCTAAAGGACATTAGATACATAATATGTTCTACCTGTGTTGAAGATAAGTAGGCCTCACGTACAAATCGTACGTCTCTCTTTGTGCGCGCTTCGAGTCCTGAGAGCTAAATGGTACCATTCCGCGATAGATGTCGTATGATGTTGTTCAATTGCTCTATCTGTGTGTTCTTTATTTGCAACTTCGCCGTGGCCTCTTGTAGTTGTCCTCTCCATGTCATCGCTTGATGATTTGAGGATGCTGACTCAGACTCAAGTTCCCTGATCCTTTCGGATGCCATGTCGAGCGCAGCAGCTCTTTCTGGGTGACACTGTCCCCCAGAGCATCGCTGGACGTATTGAAGAACTGCAAATGGAAAATGCGTGGACATCAGTTTCGAAATCTGCGGGTAAACAACTGTCCCGAGACAACATACGTGATTCATCCTTCTGCTCGAGTGTGCCAGTCATGATACCTGCGAGTTTCCACATCTTCTCCCTTCGCATATCGGCCTTCCCGCGGCGACCTTGCTGATACTCCCTATCAGTCTCTCTCTTCCTCTCCTTGGCATCGCTCTTAGCCTTCTTCGACGGACCAGCCGCAGATCGTCCCTCGTCAAGGTCTTCGACCTCGTCGGCCTTGCGCTTACCATTAGATATAGGAGTTTTAACTACAGCACCAACGGTATGAGGTTCGTCATGATCAAGGACCGCAGCGCCAGAGGTGCCAGGCATGCACAATGACTGAGCATGAGACGCAGTCTTCGTCGAGCGGGGCTTTTTAGCGCGCTGCTTCGACGAAGAGGGATGGGAATCCGGCGTTGCGTACGAAGAAGGATCCATATGACGAAAGGATGAAGTAGGAGCAGGAAGGTTAGGGGGAGATGGCGGCCGCGTCGATGCATCTGCCGTATTTGAATCGAGAGGGCGTGAGGTCTTGGTAAGAATGGTGCTATGCTTTGTGGCGGTGGCACCGAACGGAACAGAGGAAAACGTGCTCGAGGACCCATCATAACCTTCGCTCCCAGAAGTGTAGCCCCCGGGGAAGTTAGGCGCAGGTAATGTCCGGGGAATCGCATGATCAGGCCGTAACATAGCCGGGGTGAGCGATTGTGGCGCGGGGAAAGTAGTAGGTATTGAGGGTTGTTCGTAGTTTGTGACCGGAGCCGTCGAGAGGCGTGTCGCGGGGAACAACAACGAATCCGGAGCGGGCAGGGACTCGACGTGTTCGGAGTGGAAGTCGCCCTGTTCAGAGTTTGACCATGTTTGCGTCGTACGCTCCCTCGATGGACCGCCGAACGACTGAGGCACAGGGGCAGAAAAGGGACTAGCGGACGACATCGGTGTCGCATCGTACGAAGCAAGTCTCGAAGATGTCTCCGCTGAAGTATCGACCGAAGAGCTGTGATATAATGAGAACACAGTATGAACTGCCGCATTCATCTAACAGGAATGACTGGGTAGAGAGAAATACACACCCTGTCGCATATTGCGTACTCCACGTAGGTTGGCCCTGACCAAGGGAACCTCTCTCGTCATAAGGGTGCAAAGTGAAGTAAGGAGAACTATATTGTCTTCGATGAGCCAAGCCCAACAAACTTCAAGGCCAACGGCAGATGTTGAATATACCTATCAGAAAATGCCGGACCAGGTTGTGTAGTTGTCGATGCCGATTTCTGATGTCCGAGTACCAGCCGGGGCGGTTGAATATGGGTATCCGACACCGAGCGCTGGCGCCCGAGGGAGTTACTGTGGAGAAGTATCAGCAGAGAACTTGAAACCGTGCTCAAAGAAGACACACGTACTTGGAAAGTGAGAACGCAGGTCGACGGGGGTGAGCATGTGGACCAAGGGCCGGAGCAGTGCGCGTAGAGGCCTGACCATAGATTGCGGACGTAGACGCTCTTCTGGTGGACTGGGAATCGACAGGAATGGATGGGGAAAGAAATTTGTCTAGATGGCCTTCCTCCGGCTTTCGAAGCGCTTGAGGGCTCAGTGATGGGAACTGGTGTTGGCTGCACAAGACACACATAACATTGAGGTTACTATCAGTAACGAACTATTCCCAGTTCACCAGCATTGACTTACCTGGGTACCGTGTCAGACGTGGTACACTCGGCTGATTCGGGGCGCACGTTGCTGTTGCGCGGAATATTGTAGTAGGGTGAGACGGTCGAGTGTGGGTAGCCACCGGCGAATGACGAGGATGTATCGTAGGGGTTGGGCGTATTCATTTGAGCAAACAATGTTCGGAAGCAAAGTAGTAGGCGTACCTTTGGACGAATGCGTGGTTTTAAAGGAGAAAATACTCAACAACATCGTAGATCTGGTCGTCACCGACGCACGTACGGACAACCATATTCTCAACAATGTGGTCGTCAACGCCCCTCTGGGCTCTCTACAACATCAATTCAAACCCGTCGCAAGGAAGACATGTTGTATGTCGACTATTATGGTAAGTATGGGCATTGTACGATTAGGAAGGTCAAACGGTGTAAGTACCCACTGCCAAATTCATCCACAAGGTCCTGCCAGCGAGATTAGAGCTCCGCGGATGCGGCCCCGAATGGAGAGGCAGGAGCCCCAACGACCCACACATTGTATGAAGATGACTGAGCATAAGTAGATAGTTGGGAATAAGCTTGAAGTAGCATTATCGAAGGCAGAGGGGGCTAGGTCTCTGATTACCGCCAGTCGGTCTGAGGCAAAAGCGGTCACGTGTGAGAATGTTCGACGATAACGCGTCAGGACGCGTCGCGTCGCGTCGGTCCCCCCAACCACGAACACCTGTAATTTCCTCTATTCCCCTAATCGCACTGCGAGACCTGTTTCTTCGTGCCTCTACGCCAAGTACTCGACCAAGACATACACCGTGACTTTTTGGCTCATCCTGTTATGTGAATACCAACACCAGACTTCATGCAGAGCGTATATCATGGAGAGCGTACTATGTGCTTTACGCCTGGGGAGCAGGAGACACCCACTGATTGCTAAATATTTCACTCAGATTTTCATACTTTCGTAACGTACCCTAAGTGACCTTGACCCCAACAATTGAGTCCCGTCAAAGTCCCATAAATTTCCTGTTGGCGGCCGGTCTACATCGCTTTTTTTTCTAGTTGGAGTTTTGATGACTTATCTTCTTTATTTGTGCCTATATGCTTACATATTCATATTTCACTCCCGCTAATTGACTCTCTACATGTCGTCTTGAGCTCCTCCGCTAAGTCATCGAAATGGCGTGTGGGGCCACACTGTGGCGCAAGGAACATCCTTCGAAACGCTTTGCGGCAACGGCCGACCTGGCATTTCCTGCACATCTCACCTATTGTTCGACGTCGTCCGAGTCGTCTATTGCTGTCCGTCTTCGAGTAATCCTAGTCATATGCCCGTCATTTCATATGAAGTATCGTCCCGCTGAGAAGAACCTCTATCAACCGAACACATGCGTCGGATCGCTGGCATCTCTATCTTTAATTGTTCGACGTCGGCCTTCTCAGGCTATGCAGGAGATGTGCGGTCTGTAGCGTTGCTCAGGGACTTCTGCGCTTTGAGAATACCTCTTCTGTCTTCGTGCATGCTCTTCTCTGATGTCCACGAGTCTGCTTTTTGTTTTGCACCGTCGGTTCCTTCGTCATCTATGGCGTGCTCACTTTGCAGGGTTGACTATTGTGCGAGCTGTGCGTACGTAGCCCCGGATATGGGGCCCCTGTTTCTCTGTGGTTCGAGTTACTCTCTCAGGAACTTCATGGAGTGATCGGTGTTGGTCAATGCTTACCATGTACCAGCGCTCCGATGTCATTCATTATAGCACAGCAATGCGTTCCAACACAAAAAGAGCTGGGATCGGGTGGTTGCTTGACGATGAGTATCACCCAGTCCTTATTGTACTGCTTAGCGTACGGAATAGTTGAAAAGGCTCACCTCCCACCGCGGTATTCCAGACTGACCTTATCATCGCGAACGACGTCGCTAGCCCTCTGCCTACCCATCGCTTGCGCTTTTGTATCAAGCTCTCTTTCTGCCATACCTCCGTAATGTCTAACTCAGAGGAGATCATTGAGAGCTCTGGGTTGGTGATGCCTCAGGTGAGTCCTTCCAAATTGTAATCTGACTCCGGCAACCACAATCTTATGGTTCAGCTAGGGCGACTTCGCGAGTGAGCTTGGTCGCGAACTTTATCGAAAATTATTCTCTTTTCCTCCTGGTGGTCAGTCTTGCTATAGAAATTTTCTTTAGTTGTGATGATCTAAGCGTGATCATGTACAGATCCCCGCGCAGACGAATGGATAAAGGGTTTGACGAAGGCTGAGCGTACTGCGTTTATTGCCGAGGTAGATCGAGAACTAAAGGAAGCTGAAGAGGAGAATGCAACATCCGTACCCCGGCGATACTGGTCGTACACGAAAAACGTATGTGGTTTTGATATGGACGCTGCGGCATGGGAATATGGGGTCATGGATGGAAATTGGGACGAAGTACGGATGCGCCGAGCGCAGGAGAGACAAGCAGAGGTTTTTCAGACCGCGACGCAGGGCGGGCCCAGTGGAGCTGTACGAGATTTGAAGGTTCTGCAGGCCCGAGCTTCCAAGGGACGTTAGGCATGTGAGTTCGTGTGCATGCAGGATCATAACATCGTACCACGCGAGAATAGACAAAACAATTTGACCATGAAATCAAGGCATTTCTACCGTGTTTATAATGCTAATGTACGGACATACTCCCGCCAATGCGAAACTTCTTTTTCCAGTACCTTGAGTCTGTTTTGAGCTACAGCTCTCTCGTCGGCGAGTTGTTTTCTAAGTGAAATGACGTCCGCTTCCAAGTCCTGTATCTCCCCCTGCAATCTAGGTTCCATATCGTGCATTCGCGCCAGCTCAAGAAGCACTTCCGGGTGGCACTGCCCCTCTGAGCAAAGCCTAACAAACTTAAGAACTGAAAGCGGAGAAGAGAGCGATCTTAGTTTCGTGGTCCACTAGAAAGGGAAAAGTAAGTTCCAAGAACGTACGTCTTTCCTGTCTCTTCTCCAATGTTCCAGTCGTGATGCCCGCGAGTCGCCATATTTCCTCCCTTCTCTCATTAGCCCTCTGGCGAAATTCTTGCTGATACTCCCTGTCACCCTCCCTCTTCTTCTCATTGGCGCCACTGCTCTTAGCCTTCTTCGACGGACCGGCCTCAGACTGTCTATCGCCAAGTATCTCTACGTCGTCCTCCCTGTGTTTACGCTTTGTACCTTTGGCTTTTACTGCGGTGCCGCCGACCGCGAGGGAGTCGTGATGGCTAGAGGCCATAGTGTCCGAAGAGCCGGAAGCACCAGGTGTGGACGACGACTGTGTATGAGGTACCATCTTCTTCGCAAGAGACTTTTTGGTGTGCTGCTCGGACGACGAGGGACCAGGTTCCGGTGTTGCATACGAGGAAGGATCCAGAGTACGGGGGTTTAGGGCAGGAGAAGGGACGTTCGTAGGATACGGCAGCCGCGCCGATGCATATGTTGTATTCGAATGTAAATGCGAGAGTTCGGCGGAAGAGGTGTTTTGCTCTGTGGCGGTGGCATCGAACGGAACAGAGGGCAACGTGCTCGAGGCAGTCGAAAGGAAGCCGGCCGGGGACCCATCATAACCTTCGCTGCTCGGAGTGTAGGCTTCGGGGAAGTTGGTCGCAGTTGATGTGTGGTGCATCGCATGATCAGGATGTAACGTAGCCGAGGTGAGCGATTGTAGCGCAGAAGAAGTAGGAGGTACCGAGGGTTGTGCGTAGTTCGTAAACAAGGCCGTCGACGAGTGTATTGTGGGAACCGACGGTGAATATGGAGCGGGCAGGGAATCGACATGATCGGAGTTGAAAACGACTTGTTCAGGGTTTGACCATGTCGGATGCCCCCTCGATGGACCGTCAAACGATTGAGGCGCAGTGGCAGAAAAAGGACTAGCAGAAGGTACCGGTGTCGTATCGTACGAAGCATTTCTCGAAGACGTCTCCGCTGAAGTATCGACGGAAGAGCTGTGATATAACGAGGACATGTTATGAGCTGCCGCACTCATCTGATATGGATGAATGGAAGGACGGTAGGACATACCTGGTCGTATACTGCGTACTCCATTGTGGTTCCTGGCGTCCCTCATCATAAGAGTGAAAAGGTATGGGTGGAGCGCTACGATTCTATTAAGTGAGTCAAAGTGTAGCAAAATCAAAGGACGATGGCCAACATACCTGCCAAAAGGCGTCAGGTCAGGTTGTTTACCTGCTGATGCCGATTTCTGATGTCGACTCCCTAACCGGGGCGGTTGGAAATGGCTATCCGACGCTGATCGCTTGTGGCCAAGGGCATTTCTTCGAAGCTCTATCAGCAAAAGACCTGGGACCGTGTGCAAGGGAGACGCACATACGTAGAAAATGGAGTAGGACGACTGGGGCGGACGTATGGGCCAGAGGTTGGAGTAGTGCGCGTAGAGGACTGTCCATAGATTGCAGACGTGGAAGCTCTTCTGGTGAATTGGGAATCGATAGGGATAGACGGGGAAAGATATTGGTGTTGAGAATCATCGTCCGGCCTTCGCGGAGCCTCGAGATTCAGCGATGGGATATGGTGTTGGCTGCACAAAGCACATAGGGCAACAGTCAAGGCTCAGCTCAGCAATGAACTATTCCCCAACACACCGGCATTCACGTACCTGGCTACCGCGACAGGGGTAGAATTATCGACTGATTCGGGGCGTGCGCTGCTACTGTGTTGAACGTTGTAGTAGGGAGAGACCGCCGAGTGTGGGTAATCACCGTATGACGTGGATGTATCGTAGGGTTTGTGTGTATTCATTTGAGCAAACAGTGTTCGGGGAGAAAGTATGAGGCGTACTCTTGGTTGGATCTTGGCCTTAAACGAAGAAATCCTGAGCAACGTAGATCTGGTCGTCACGAACGCACGTACGGACGACCGCATTCTCAACAATGTGGTCGTCAACGCCCTGGGCTCTCTGCAACGTCAATTCAAAACCGTTGCGAGGAAGACGTGTTGTATGTTGACTATTATGGCAAGTATGGGCGTTGTGCAATTAGGACGGTAAAACAGCGACCCACTGCCTAATTCATCCACAATGTCCTGCCACCAGTGGCAATAGAGCTCCAGTGGTGAGATCACCGGACGCGGCTGCGAGTGGCGGGGCAGGAGTCCCAACACTCACTCATTGTATGAGAATTACGGGCAAAGATGGTGGAAATAAATTCGAAGTAGCATCGCCGAAGGCAAGAAGAGCAGAAGAGAGCCACATTGGAAAGTTGTTGGAAATTGCCATTCACGGATGCAAAGCAGGGCCCTCATCCGGGGCGGCCCGCAGACCGACAGCTTGGTCACCGTCACAGACGCCGTACGAAGCTAAGAAATAGCGAACCTTTTCCTTGATTTCATCGTCGTCATTATTTCTCGAAAATCCCATGCATCCCAGCTCAGTGTTTTATGCACTCTACAGGGCCGCACATAGGAAGAACACGGGTTTCGCACTTTCATCCAACTTTCACCACGTCTAGTAGAATCAAAGTAGAATCGGGACGCCTGGAGCCTTGGCACATCTTCAAGCTTGAAACTGCTGGTATGGCAGCGAAAAGCTCGAAGATTCACGTATTCACACAGCGTGCCTAAAGTTGCGAGTCCAACGCGCAAACCGGAGGCATGCTTCGAAACAGGAGGCGAGGATGTGAACAGAGGTAAACAAGGCAAAAATATATAGTAGACACCTACTAAACTGCATCAGTACGAGCTTGCTCCCTTCTGAGCACTCAAGTTCATGGCGTACATCATAGAGAATAACACCCTCTCCACACCAGCGCCTTCGAGCGTCGGCGCTGTTAAAATCCCTCTCCGCCTTCAGCTTCTGCACGACTGCATTCACTCCTCCATCGCCAGACCCCCGTCGCATGCGCTTGATGGACAACCCTGACTCATATTTCTCATTGGAATCTTCCCTGTTCTCAATACGCTTGTGAGATATCGATGCCATGTTCGATCGCGTAGACGCAGGTGAGGACCAAGGAGTCAGGACCCGTGGAGTATCTTACACTAGTGGACAACCCTTATTATACCGTCGTGCGGCGGGGCTAGTTATTATGGAACAGGTCCTTTAGTATGACGGGAGATGAGGCGAGGCCGGTGGGCGGAGAACTGAGTCGAGAAGAGCGAAGAGTGAGAGCGGCAGAGAATGTATAGTTGTAAAGCGCAGAGGAATTGCTTACTAGTGTGACGGAAGAGCGTATTCCCAGAGCGAGGTATGATTGGTCTGTAGCAGAGACTAATAGATGAGGATCGTATTCGAAATTCGGTGCCACCCTTGCCTACTGTAATTCCTCCTGAGTGGAATAGGCCGATGGTTCGAGCATATTTGGCTGAGGAATATTTCGATGGGCGTGCACTTCGTATCGGTCGACGACAATGGTGAAGTGTAGGTCGCCAATTTGACGTGCAGTGCGGCATTTCTGGCTCGGTTAGATGACAAGATAGAGAGATGTGGAACTGACTCCCACATTTCCTCGGAGGTGTCGTGGTCCCTCAAAAACTGAAGACTCTTCGTGATTATCTGAGTTATAAAGCAGAAGGTTTGGTTCGAGGCTGGTGCAGCTAGTTCCTGGGTACTAAGTTCGAGATAGAAGCTCGTGAGAGTTTGTAAGTCTGTCCGAGGAGAACAAAGGCCGTCGCGCTCTTAGACGCAACAAGTCTTGAAGGCTAGAAATTGAACAAAGTCGTCGCCATCCAAAGGTCCATGATCTGTCGCGTTTGACACATATGACAGGTCTGATGTGCTTTCCAGGGTTACGCATTAGGTCAGTAGGCGGTCTTGTACGCACAGCGGCGGCGGCCAAATAAAGAAACAACTGAACAACTTGAACGGTGCACCGTATCCGCCCACAAGAAACCGGGTGGAGTAAAGAGGCATGGTTTGACAGTTACACTGACTTACGGCGACTAGGGAGACAATACAAGCCGTAGACTACTGCTCAAACACGAAGCGGTGGGCAGAGCGAGAAAGATTGCAGACGAGGCCGCGACGACGGAGGCAAATCCACTTGTTGCGACGCAACAGACCGGAGCGGATCGGTCCGCTAAGGGAAGGACAAGATAAGATTTAGCTGTGGCACTTCGCCATTGCGGAGAACCATCTCTGCAATTAGGCCACTCGGGGTGTTTCTTGCTGGTACGTGTAGCAAAAATGTTTCTGGTTCCTTCTAATCCTTACCATTAATGAGCTCCTGTTATAGATCATGACTTCTAACATCCACGTACGCCAGACTGCCTCGTCGTCAGTCCCGAACCCCCGTCGGAAGCCAGTACCGAAGGCTACGTGTATCTCTGTACCATTCATGTACACTCCCTCAGACGACGGCACCGATGAGAATCTGTTAATATTACTTCATGGACTTGGTGTGTCCTCTTACTGAGATGCATTACCGTATCACTTGGCTTGCCGCTCACTGACTTTGGTCTTTCAAGGTGACACGCACACCCCGTTTTCTTCCCTTGGTCGATCACTCAAGCTTCCCCAGACTGCAACTCTAGCTCTCCGTGCTCCAGAGCAGCAAGTCCTTCACAGTATCTCTCTATGATGGCAGCTAAGATATTTATCACTATCTCATAGGATTCCTTATCTTTACTCCCCAGCGTACCAATGGTACACTTCTTTCGACCTCCTCGGAGACATCGTCCCTCCTTCTCAACAAAATCCAACTCCAGCGCTCAAATTACTCCATGATCTCGTATCTCATCTCACTGCACCCATGTCTGGCTCTGCGTCATCGTCCACAACGGTGACAGGATGTGGGTGGCAATTGAACCAGATTCATTTATTCGGATTTGCACAGGGCGGCACTGTCTGCGCCGAATTCGCACTCGATGTATGGAAGAAAAGTCTCTCGGTCGCTACTGATTCGCCACCACCCGGCACTTTGGGTTCTGTAGTTTCTATCTCCGGACCGTTACTCTCTTACCCAACGCTGTCACGACATTGTCCAACCCCAATTTTGGTCTTCCATCGCCCTTCACCATCAGAAGAGGCTCTTCCGAAAGACGCTATGACGTCCTTCAAAAAGGGGTTCTCCAGCGTCGCGGTAATCGAGGCAAAGAAGGGAAAGGGAGGGATGCCAGGATCGAGAGAGGAATGGGAAGGTATCATGAGGTTCTGGAGCGAGAGACTTGGAAGGCGAATGCCGAGCCAGGATGGTGAGGAGGGGCTGTACGAGGTTCTTACTGGGACATAGCGGTTGCCAACCAGCAGCCGGTCTCGGTTGCGCGGCGTTTATCCACTGTAAACAGGTATGCGGATTACCCAACCAAACTCGGCTCCTGTTTAGAACAACTGAGAACAATAATGCAGGCGAACAAATTGTAGCGTTGTCCACCCGTAGTACGTCCTGGCGCCGCATGATCATTCATAGCTTTGTCGCCAAACTTTACGAACCTCTCGGTCACTTTTACGTTGCCCTTCGAACGAATGCACGAAAATGCAAAGACAAAGACCACAGATATCAGGAGCTGCAGTTACCTTGGACGGCCGCCACCTGTTGCGGTGTGCATTCGGTCTTGTCGCCGGATTAGGCAAGTCGGGCGTCGTGCGACCCACGCAGCACAATGCCTCTCTTGTCTATAAAGGGATGACGCTTGTTTACTGGCCACCTATATGGGCATCAACAACGATATTACATAGCCTCTGGCTGTCATACATGCAGGACAATGATTTCGACTTCGTCGTACCAGCGTCACAACTATATAAGACCACTAGCTTTTCCAAAAGCGCGCTCAAGCATCATCAGCCCTCCCTTCCTCCTTGTGCGGAAGATGACCACCTTACCACCTCCTAGTACTCCTTCAAAAGATACAGCTCAGCTCACCGTAAAAGATGATACTCACAGCCGCAGGATGAGTGTCGAGTCTCTCATGTTTGTGACTCTTTTAAGTTCTCATGCACCACACTACATCCTGACTTGCATCTCTCGTTTTGTATAGCCACCATACACCCGATCCAAGCATTGCACATAGTAAAGCTTCATCTGGAGCAACATCTGATACAGATGTCAGTGCACCTCTCCCTACGTCTGGTGTGGTCGGTTCGCCACAGGACAAAACGAAACCCAAACCGAAACCATCCCGCTCTCGATCTCGCTCGTACGCGAACTCTCCCAAGTAAATTCCCCTTTTACCGGCTGCCGACTAGTGGATTACATGGTATACTAACTATTCCAACCAATAGGTTTCGCATGAGTCCATATATAGCAATGTCGTCAGTATGGATTTTACTCTCTAATGATCTTCCAAATGAGCTTGCGTTAGCTTCATGATGCTGATTTCAAAACTGACAGATTGGGCACACAGTTTGAGCACTATCAAACCGAGCAGTCGATCAGCACCGATATCAGTAGGCCGTCTACGCCGTCTACACCCACTTCCAGGTCACAAGTAGTCTTGGACTCGAACTCGACTTCTTCCCGTCGGGCCCTCCATACTCGTGCCGTTTCAGACCCTGGCCCATGCATGGAAGAGCTTCCTCCATCTCCGACTTGCTCGAATCCCAGCGAGAGCAGGCCTGCACCATCGGCATCAAGCACCTCAGCGACCACGTTACTGCCGGAGACAAACGCTCAAGGGAAGCGTAAGGCCGTCTCGGATGATGGTTACGAGAGTAGCTCGCCTGCTAAGCAACTGAAGATACACCCGAAGCTAGACCCCAGCGGACCCTACGCCACCAAGCGGCAACGTGACAAGGAATACCAGCAGGATCGAAGAGGAACCGCAACAAAGCTGATGCAGAACCTTTGCGAGATGTGTGGCGTCACACATGGGACGACAGTCGAGAAAACGGCTTCGAGTGAGTGGTTCTACAACAATCTTACCAACGATTACTGCTGATGGTTGTATGTTATTGGCTACGCCTGTTAGTTATCAACTATGTGAATCGGCTGCAGGACGAGCTCGCCGAGAAAGAGGCAGAGGCGCAGGCATTTCCGGAACTGCATCAAACCATCAGGGACCTAGAGGTCGAGATCAAGGCCTCAAAGGACATGGCGTACAGAATGAGCGCGAGCGTTCATAACAAGATAACCGATGCGGTCAGAGAACGCGATAGATATTGGCAGGACCTTGTTGAACAAAGAGACCACGAAATACGGAGACTAAAAGGAGAGGTAATGGGTGTGCGCGCCTCTTGGGAGCGTGTTGTGGGGGAGAAGAATGAAGAGGTTGAAGAGCTGAGGGGGTCGATGGAGAAGGCAGAGTCCTTGTTATACATCGCCCTTCGAAAACCCTCATCGGCATGAACGGACAGTATGTCTTTCATCGTATATATCTTATCATACTGCATTGGAAATCCCTCTTGTATAATTCATCTCGCCCTAGTACCAACTTTACGCAGTTAGACTATTACATATATATCAGGCCTGATCAGGCCTGCTCTTCCCCTACTTTGCTAGCAATGAACTCGCATCTTCCAGTCTCAGTCTTTCCTTCGACCTCGCTCGTGCTCCCACTCATAAATGCAGTCCCGTCACTCGCCAGGTCTAGACCCTGTGTCAGGATTATTCTCTGCCTGTCACTTGCTGAGTATTCAGACCACTCGGGCGATCTTGAAAGCTTGAACGCGTTCGGATCTCCCGAGCGCACGAAGGAAAGCCAATACGCAATGAGCTCGGAGGCGAAGGCTTTTTCGGTGCTGTTTTGGGCGGTGAAGGTCGTGGTTCCGTTGAAACTATCAGAATAACAGAAGTGATTATTTATGACGTTCTTTCTGCCGAAAACGATGAGTCCGTACGTACCCAGTATTCGTGCCCAAAAACATCATCCAATTCTCAGCAGCGTGTGATACAAGAGAAGTGTCGGAGTTTGTGGGGTTAGCCGTGTTGTAGCGATACGTGAACGTCTTGTTCGTGAACTTGGAGGAGGCGGACCCTATGATTGTTCTCTGGAAGACACATAATGAAATGTTACGCTGGTAATCTATGTATGCATTCAAGAGGTCAGATAAGAAGACTTACTGCACAGCGTAATTCGGCATCTCCAGTTGCAGTTTGGAATCTGAGGTCCTCGTTGGGAAATGCAGACGATGGATATTCTTGGAGGAATCCAGATAGTGTGGCGTTGGAAAGCGAGGGGAAGTATGTATCCAAAGCGGAGGTGATGTTTGTACCACCCGATAAAGTCTCATTTGTAGTGGCCCTGAGTGATCGATTAGACTTTGGTGGCAAAGATAGGCTGAGCAACATAACGTCGAGAAGCCTACCCGACAATGAGAGGAACATGTCTGAAATTTCCTTGGTCTAGAAGCCGAGTGGGATAATCCGTGAGGAGAGTGCCATCGACAACAGGATGGCAAGCGTCATAATGGCCAGTACTGTCAAGTCATATTGATTGAGCAAACGAAAAAAATGCGAAGCGATAAAAGTGCTTACAAGTTCGACGAAGTAGAATTATCCTGAGCTCGAGCCAAAGCACTCACGCTCGCGTTCCTTAGACAGGTCATCTGCGACGCGAGATCACCAGTGCCACATCCTGCGCTACTAGCAAAGAACTCGAACAGAGGCTGAATACAGTGGCAATCGTCAGTTTCCTACAATACATTGCAAGTTCGAATCGGGCAGTACTTGTTGCTGTTTCGGTGTAGGCAAAGGCGTCCTGTACACACTCTGTGCGATGGCTTGCGCGAAAAGCGCACCCTCGCCACCCTCGCTCACACTCGTTTCTGCCACCAGATGCAACTCCACACTTGAGCCTCCCGCACTTTCTCCGTTAATCGTGACTTTGTCCGGGTCGCCGCCGAAGAAAGTGATATACGACTTGATCCACCTGAGGGCAGTAATCTGATCCAGGAAACCAGCGTTCAAGTCGCCGAGTGAGGTTTCAGAACGCACCGAGTGGAAGTCGGCCGCTAGTGAGGTGAACGATGGGTGCGAAAGGAAACCGAACGCATCCAGGCGGTAATAAATGGAGACAATGACCACGTTCGGGGACTGTTGAATCCAGTGGTCGAATGGCCAGTTGGCGGGATTGCCGTAAACGTAGCCTATGTGGTCTATAGTCAGGATGTAGATTGAGTTATATATGTTCAGTATTACCGACCTCCCTAGAAGCGAAAATTATTACTCTCTTATGTGGAATATGTGAAACAGTTAGTTACCCCGTGGATGTACACCAAAACTGGCACTGTGTTCAAGTACGCAGGGTAACGTTAGTCCATGACGACTCGTTGAAGCGTAACATCCGCTACAGACATTTAGACATGTTGGTAACATTCGCTGGCGTGTAGATATTGACCTTCAAACAGTCTTCGCTCCCTGCGCCTCCAGCATCTCCGGCTGATTCGTGGCGCAAGGCGTCACAAGAGTAATACATGGATTCTCAGCTAGTTCTCCTGAAAAAGTAGGCAAAAAACATACAGCCGGTGGTTCCCTGGACACATGGCTCGGGATATGTAGTGACGTTGAAAATTTGGTTTGTGCTTGAATTCGTGTCGAGTGCAACTGGTGCCCTAAAGCGAAGATCGTACAACGGAGGTGTAGCGTAGGGCACACCGAGGAACCTCAAAGAAAGTGGATACGTGTCGGATATGGACGCAAGAAATGAGCCATACGGAAGAGTTGCGGTCGTAGCGTTAATTCCACCAATGAAGTCTGATCCAGAATTAATTGCGAGAGAAGGTGACAAGAGGGCGAGGACTGGGAGGACGAGCTGATAGAGAGACATAATGCTCCTAGTGGCCAATTGGCGGAAGCCCTCCGGGGAGACAGTCGCCCATAACGTCGAGAACGCCTCACTATATATTCGGAGGTCAAAGAAGCCTTCTGGGGTTAAAGATCATGAGGACTCCATCACCGTGACTGAGGACGAGAAGGGGGCCGACGAACCGTCATAAGAGATATTCTGAAGAATGCTTCTCCGGGTAGGTTCACTGAAGAGCATGGGGCAAGGTTGTCTTGTCTAATGATAGAGGTCAGCAGAGCACGGTGCACCCCTGCACAAAGAAAAGCGAGATGTACAACTGTTCCCCGACTGAAATCAGGTGACGATGCCTGGTGAACAGTCATCGTCGTGTTCAAGCGAAAAAGGCCCGGCGGATAAAGAGATTGTGAGGTTTCAAATCCCGAAATACGCTCGCAAAATGTATAGTTCAAATTGAACAACTTCCCGACAATTTTGAGATCCTGCAGGGCATAAAGGAAACTGTTCAAGAAAGTGGCCGGTTCTTCCCGAGCCGTATCATAAGGTCTCGCACACTCTACTGTTGCGGCGGTGCGCACTGTAGTAGCACTAATCGCCCCAGACGTGAAGAGGAACAACCTGTAGAAAATGGGTCGAGGGGAACTCACCGGATCCTTGAGGAAAACGGCGGCCAAAGCCGTCATAAGGGTGTATACGATGCAGTTCATCGAGACCGTATCCATCCCGATATCCAATTGAGGCTCATCCCCTTTCCCAGTTTATCAGTTCTGTCTACTGCCATTTTATGCCCATGGAGGTTTTTCGTGGACAGTACTGGGAAAGGATGTTCATCTTCACCGTCTCAACCTGGTGCCCATGACGGACTTTTTTCAGGGTCCCTCCTCTACTTCGAAGATACAGAAAGAGTACATACAACATTGGTGCGTTCCTATATCCCATTAGCACTTCGTCTTCAAAGACATTGAGCAATCACGGAGTGTAATCGCTCCTCATCCCTTCCGCCAAACTCCTAGGATCAACAGTCCATATCGCCGCCCTCCCAACCACCGCCCCCTTCTGGTATCCCTCGCTGCCCGCAACATCTTTCTCCGTTCTGTTGACTGAGGCATTCTCTTCGCCTGCGCCACCCATCCAGTCTCCACCGGGGACCACACCCGACCTGCCCTTCATCTCCCTAATCATAGCCCTCACACTTGCCTTGTTTGCCGTAATAGTCGTCCACCCATACCCTTCGTCGCTGACAGCACCCCAGAGCATACTCAGCACTGTATGAGCAGTGAGTTTAGGGTTGGCTTTCATAACCGACGCGCGTTGTATTTCGTCTCCACCGAGTCCATTTTCATCTCCGGGATCGACATCTCCTGGAGCTGTGGTGGGAGTAGTGAGAGCCGAGGTGCTTGTTTCGACGGTGGGCGTCGAGAGTCCGGAGTCGGAGACGAAGGGCCGAGGTAGTGTTTTAGGATGAGGAGCCGTCTGTTCAGCCAGTAGCGACCTGCACGTTTTCTCCAATGCACGGAAAAAGGGCGCCCTTCCGTCTACTGACTCTGTGGACTGAAGTTTAGACTCAGCTGGATTGGATACGGGGAAGACGTGTATTGGGTACAGAGGAATGTAGTTCCGAGGGTAGCGCGAGTCTTGCCAATACACTTCTTCAGCGTCACAGCCGGATAAAGATGACGGCGATGACGACGAGTCAAACAGGGCATGAGCCCTCCTCTTCTCCTTTAGTCCTCCTATCTTGGATACGATGCGTAAAAAACGGTCCCTTGCCTCTGGCGTCGTCCAGAATGCTACATCCAAATGCGCTTCATTCTCCTCGGTGGAACAAGAGCTCGGAGGAGACGACGTAGCAACGAAAGGATCGCTCAGCCGATCTTTCATCTCCTCCAACAACCCCTTCTTCATCTCCTGCTTTAATTGCTCCGCGAGCGCCCTCAAATGCTTCCAGTTTCCTCCATTCGCATCCGCCTCATTTTCGCTCTCGCCCTCTCCATCATCTCCATCTATTCTGGCGCCGTTTCCAGAAGGAGACGGAGAGGCGACGCGTTCCTTATTCTTCGGCTTGTCTGCATGAATCTTTGCCCTAAGCCTCGATTTCTTCCACTCCAGGTACGTCTTGGAGGGTACGAATCGCTCTTCTGCTTCTGCCTCGGTCAAAGGTAGCGGTGCATGCGTTAGGTCTGAGACCAATGCGATAAGCACCGATAAATCGAGGTTGATCTGGCGAGTTGGTTTGAACACCTTCGGGATGCGCGATGGACGTGTGGCGTGCGTGGACGGAGCTAGTGAGAGGGGTGAAGGCCGTTGACCGAGCTGAACTTCGATGCCCATCTCCTCCAGCATACGTATCGTGAGTGCTATTCGAGGATCATTATCCCTCGGTTCAGGCGAATTCGGGTCTAGTCTCGTCAAGCGGAAGATGACCTTTGGCCGTGAAAAAGAAGAGCCTGCATTGAGATTTGAAGATGCGCCAGATGTGAATGGCAGTGGATTCTGTGTGGCAGCAGCGAGTAAAGCACGGGCTTGACGAAGGATGGAGTTGTCAAACTCTTTTTGTGCGAGGCTGGGACGGGCGCCTGGGTCGGAAACGTCAGAGTCGGATTCGGAGTCGGTGAAGTAGGAGTCGATTTCTCGGAATTCGGTGAGGAGGCGGGCGTTTTTGGTCCTGTAACGCGATGTCAGGCGATTAGCTCAGACGGTGGGATGTACGGCGATCAAAGCGGTGAAGAAGGTACCCACGTATTTACACGAATCCAAGTCCTTCCATTATCCGCCACAACATCGATCTTTACTGGCACCTGCTTGCCCGTACTCGAACTTGGATCGAATAGCGAAGGCTTGTCAAGGTTTTGAGCACGGTGATGGAAATTCTTCGCAATAGCGATGGCGGGCGGTGGTGCAAGTAAGAGTTCCTGCCACACTGAGATGAGGTAGAGCGCATTCGTGGATAGTGGAGGTCTAGAATCGGATTTGGGGTCGGTGAGGAACTACTGGGTGGGAGGCGAGTGTGAGCATGAATAAGGCTCATATATTGGTGAAAACTTAGAGCTTTTTACGAAAACTCATTGACTGATTGGACAGATCTTCCGCCAACGCGTTCCAAGTGAACTCGAAACCTATAAGGTCTATTGGGCCGTATCTGCAGCTGAATTTTTGACCTCGAAAAAGCCAAATGGGACGCGACGGATCCTCCGATCATCCTCATGAAGTAGTGTTAAACACTGGTAGACACGGTCTATTAAGCGGTGATCGTGTAGCACGATGAATATGGCCCATATCACTCGATGGAACCACCCGTTTTTATGGGAAAAGCACAGCGATGAAGTGTCTAACCTGCCTTAAAAGACAAATATGGCACCTTTGCTCAGGTGCACACGGTTTCGTAGTTCACCATGCGCCCGATGCACCAAGGGGCGCCAACTGTGGTGTTCGTTCTGATTTGTCTCTCTCAAAGCATATCGCCCGTTTGTATTCATGAAAGTACCGCCACGAAAGAGTAAAACGAAGCATTGTATGCAGATACGTTCCCATGGATCCCATACTCGAAAGCAATGAATAACGTAGAAAACACACACCTTTTCCATCACATCAAGATCCCGTTCTACAGCCTCAAAGAATGCACGATGACCGGGTAAATTGTCCCGATGGCTAGGTGTACTATCAACAAATGAGTCGATGAGCGGGGGTTTGGGGATATCCGGTTCCCATGAAAGCATCGAGTCGTATGTGTGCTGTAATTCCTGGAATTGACGCCGCAGGTCGGCGTGGACGTCGGGGGCGGCCATCCCTGTATCGCAACTTGGTGCAGGGAAGCCAAGAAGATAAAAAAATTCAAGTAGGCACAATATGCAAGTGCTCCTAGATGTTGTGGACGCCAAGGAACAAATTTTTTTAGGGACTCGTCGACGTCGACGGTGGTGGCGTGCAAACGAACAAAGAACCAGTCCCAAGCCGGCTGCCGCGAAATTCAGGTTCGAGCTCATCCCGGCACGCTCCGAACCCCCCTCAGTTGACCTGCACGTCCATCCTCATTACACTCTCTTCTCTCTTCTGCTACTTATAATTCTCGCAAAATGAAGCCCACCTCTGCGGTATGGAGCGATATGCCTGGACGTACGTGAATCTTCAGCTCTTGAACGTCGTAAATGCTAAAATAGTAACTGACTGGTCATTTTGTGACGGATACATAGCCAAGGTCTACGTGAGTGTCTAGTTATTTCTCATAGCAGTCCCTTGAAGCTCGGAACGGTCGTTTACGTGCTCGTTTGATGGATAGAACCCTTGGTGGGGTGACAAGGAGGGCGGTATTCAGAAGATTCGCGGTGTTACTACCTACAGTGCGTCTTGCACTCCTCTGTTTCTCTTTACAACATCGTTGACCACCCATGTGTTTCCACCCTTTCGTGATGAATCAATGGTTCGTTATTGTCATGCGAAAAAGCCGTATCTCCCTTTCGCCAGCGTGCTGCCTCCCATATGTTCAGCGGTTATCTGTTCAATGGCTACCGCCGCCTCTCTAAACAGTTCATCTTCTGGTCTATCCCAGTCGCCGTAGGCATGTCGCACCTTCTCTTTTATCCATTGGCCCTACATTGTTTGACTCACGATGGTGTTCTTGGTGGGCATGACAGGCTACAGCACCTACGCGTGGGCGAAGAAGACTGATGCCTGGATGAGCAGCAAGGAGGGTCACCTGGCTTTGGCCGAGCACCACGAGTAGACGAACCGTAGACCGAGTTGGTGCCAGGTGCGGTTGTTGAGTTGTCTCGTGAATAGATTCATTGGCTTGCGCATTCTTCATGGACCTGCCATGTTTTCGATACCGAAAGTTCGAACAAGGATACATCCATGCAACTTGGATGTTTAATTTTGCCACGTTCAAAACACTCATAGGTCAACTTATCCTTGGTCTTTCAGTAAGCTCAGTCTCAACCTTCGTTATCGGCTCCCTCTGGTGGCGCTTGGTTTGGGCATTGAGTTGGTGACTATACGTCATGGTCGGTCAAGTTGGGCGTTTGTGTCTCTTTATCCTCCATTCTCATTTTTCCGGAACGTGTACATCTAAGCCCGGTATGAATGTTCTTGACCAGGTGTGTCGTCACACCACATCACCTTGTCCACCTCGGGATCCTTATTGAGGGAATATTTCAAAGTTCCTCGATCCTTACCCCAAAGTTCCCGACATGCCAAATGACGACAGACATTATTGACATACAACCGCTTGCGCTCCATGATTCCATACGAAGGACACCACATTGTTCGGACCTCTTCATGCACACGCAGACAGGCAGAAACAAGCATGACGCAGCCGTATAACGTGAGCGTAGAAACGTAAGATGAGTACCACACTCTACTGAACCTCTCAAAAACCGCGACTCTTCTGAGAATCCTAGTACAGACCTCAGCTCCCAATCTTCTCCCTCTATCTGAACCACCAGCTACAGTCGTAACTACCTACAGTCAACATGTCAGCTCTGACTCAAACACAGAAGAAATTCGAAGGAGAACTTCTACCTTCCTCTTCCTCAATCTCTCTCACCACTTCTCCAACCAAGGCTGCGTCAAAGTGGAAGCGGAAACTCCTTGCTGGGGCTGCTCTTTATTCCATTGCATTCGTCCACTTTGGTGGGTTTGTTAGATCGCGTGGAAGCTCTGGGATCATAGTCAGGAAGGAGGTATCCAGTGAGGAATTATGTCCCCAGGCCAAAGGGCTCTATCCTCGAGAGAATGGAGAGCTTTATGATTGGTTGAATGAGCTGTATGGGACGAGAAGGTTTGTGGAAAAGGCTGCTAGATGGGTAAGTTTATTCTACGCTTGATGTTGTCTGTGTCATGCAGTTATATATCGCTGATTTGGGTTGTTATAGCTTGGAGAGGCCATCAAAATCGAGTGCGTTTGATCCATTCTTGCCACCCACCCTTAATCTGTTACCCTGAAGGCTCCCATTATTTCCTTGTATGCATAGAACCGAGTCTTATGATGATATGGGCGACGTCGGCGATGATGAACGATGGGAGAAGTTCAGCTCCTTCCATGCTTACCTTGAAGAGGCTTTCCCACTGCTGTACGTGCTTCTCACTATGTTTACTTCCATCCAATTTTTTGTTAGTAGCTAACTCTGATTCCTCCTCTCGCGTCAATCTAGCCATGCGACCCTAAGGCTCGAGAAGGTGAACACTTATGGACTAGTGTATCACTGGAAAGGCTCGGACGAATCACTCGAACCTATCCTTCTAGCCGCTCATCAAGGTCCGTCTATGTTTCGTACTTTAGGGGCAATTCAAACCCGAGAACTTGTCTGACGATAGAGGCTCTAGATGTTGTTCCCGTGAATGAAGATACTCTTGATGAGTGGGAATACCCTCCGTATTCCGGACATTTCGATCGTGAGATTCTCTTTTACCTCTCTGGATTAATCTACATCTTATACTGTACTTTCGAATAGGGGAAACCCAGAGTATTTACGGAAGGGGATCCATTGACGACAAGAGCGGATTGATCGGCCTGATGTGAGTGTGGCCCGAGAGTCGTAGTTTTACTCTGTCCTTTTGCGGCCACACTCAGTGGCCTTGGTTATGTCTCACAATAGGGTCACTATCGAGACACTCCTGGAGCATTCCTTTGAGCCCGCACGCACGATCGTCCTTGCGTCCGGGTTCGACGAGGAAAGCAATGGCCTTCACGTAAGCTACATCCCCACGCCCTAAACTCGACGCTCAAATATTCACGCTCACGTTGGCGAGAACAGGGTGCGAGGCACATCTCAAGTCACCTCCTGCATGAATATGGTGAAGGTAGTTTTGCCATGCTGGTGGACGAAGGAGGTACGTCTATGACATTTCAACCATCTACGAATCGTGGCCCAGAGCGATTTATCACGTACTTGTACATCAACTTCAGGTGGATACGTAGAGCTCTTTGGCTCGGTCTTCGCTGTACCCGGAGTAGCAGAGAAAGGATATCTCGATACCGTGTCAGTTTCTTATCATCTTTTACGGCCGGGAAAAAGGGATTCTCACCGCACTCTACACGTTCTTCTTGCAGTGTCAAGGTGGCTTCACCCGGTGGGCATTCTAGCGCTCCGCCTTCTCACACCGTATGTCTCTTACTTCACAGTTTCTCTGCTCTATCACATGGCTCTCATCTTCGTCCATATCACACAGACCATCGGCATACTCTCTGCCTCCATAGTAGCTCTTGAAGACGATCAGTTTCCCGCCCACCTGACACGCAGCTCACCTGTCTACGATACCATGCTCTGCACTGCCGCGCACGCCGAAGAGGTACCCGAGGACCTCCGCAAACTCATTGAGAGTTCGGTGTACTCCGACGGAGCGCTGGATCAGTTACAGGATCTCATCATCCAGGACGAGGACACGACCCTGAAGAACTCGATTAGGACGACATTGGCCGCTACCGTTACAGGAGGCGGCTTCAAGGCGAATGCTTTACCGGAGGATGCTTGGGCAATTGTGAACTATAGGATCGCGTCGTATAGGTACGTTGCTCGTTTATTCACGAACGGGCTCTTTTGCTTGCCCTCTTGGCTTTATGTTCCCAATGACCGGTTTGATTTACAGCTCTGTTCAAGAAACCAAAGACCATAAAATCGCCGCTCTCATCGACATCGCTAAAGGTTTCAACCTCTCCTTCACCGCCTTCGGCAAGCAGATTTCCGAAGAGGGCGAACCAGCCTGGGGCGTCCTTGACCTCTCTGATCCCTTCGACAGTGCCAGCGAGCCTTCGCCAGTCGCCCCTATTGACAGCGAAGCGTACAGAATCTTGAGCGGATCAATCAAGGCTACGTATGGCGCCCATCGTCATATTTACGGGTCTGTGGGTGTGCAAGAGAACAAGCTAGAGGATGAGATCATTGTGAGCCCTGGGCTAATGAGTGGAACTACCGGTAAGTCATGCTCCGGGATCCAACAGCCTGATCAGTTGACTGATTTCATCGTGGTTGAATGGTGGTTGTATGTAGATACAAAGCACTACTGGAACTTGACGGAAAACATTTTCCGGTATGGGCATTTGAACGGGGGGCATTCCCCCGGGATTCACACGGTGAATGAGCGTGAGTGCTGCTTTTCTTTATAATGATCTTTCCATGTGGAACCAGCCACTCATGCATTCCTGCAGATATTCGTGCAACCGACTTCGCCGAGGTTATACGGTTCTACACGACATTGATTCTTAACGTTGATGAAGCTACGGGCCTTTGAGGGTATTCACGACCACATTTGATCTTACTTTCCGAAATATATTGTCCACTTGTCCCTGTACTTCGTTGGTCAGTCAACGTTCGAATGAAGAGCCAGTGGTTCTCGAGAATAAAAGGCAATCTGGCGCAAGCTTGTACCCGTCTGAGTCTGGCGGGTGGCCCAAACAATCTGAGCGCCACGCCGACTAAGAAAGATTGATCGGTCCGGCCGGCCCGCAGGCATTTATCGACGCGACTTGACGCGACTGTTCTCAGCACGAACATCGACCACCACGCGTGGTGCTGTAGTTGACTCCAAATCCCTTCCTTTTCACGCTTTGCGCTATCACCTTTACTCGGTCGGAAAAGATGTCCATAAACCCCTCTTCAGGAAAAATTAGGATTAAACCTCTACGACAGCGCGACTCCGCAACGGCAGGCCCTAGCACTCCACGCGCAGAGTTTTCCGTCGCTCCAACTCCTACACAAAACCCAACCGTGGACGACGCGCCTCTCCCGAGCACGCCGAAAGATGTAGATGCGGACATTGCTATTCATGCCGGGGATCAACCTGAAGACGATTACGCAGCTGGTACGCCGCGTACGCCTGCTGTTGATGAGGATGTCGAAGAAGTGAACGATGTTGATGTGCCGGACGGTGGAGCTGAAACGGGAGGTGCTGGAGTGGAGGACGATGGTGATATGAGTGAGCCTGCGATACCTATGCCCAGACCGAGAGGGAGACCGCGGGGAAGAGGAAGAGGGGCGTTGATTGGGAGTGCGAGGGTTCGAGGCGGACCGAGAGGTAGGCCAAGGGGCAGAGGCAGAGGCAGAGGAGGGAGGGGTACAGGAGTTACGATCAGGTTACCGAAGAGGATTGGTGAGGACGGAGAGGAAGACGTGGTGGCTACACCAGGAGAAATGGGGCCAGAAGATTATGGTACACCCGGAGCGGATGGTATGGTAGAGACTTACGGTGACTATGGGGAGGTGTTGGGTGGAGGAAAACCGTTCAGGAAGATTCAAGGCCAGGTGTATATCATTGACGGAGACGAGTTTGTCACGGACGACGATCCTAAGGGCGACGAGAAGATTGATAAGTGGGGAAATCTTCTCGGAGGTTGGTTCAGGTCTATCTTATTCGTCTTTGATTCCATTTACTAAGGAACTCCGGCATTATAGGACGTAAATTCAAAGCTCAGACCTTTACCCTCCCTAAACGACATCCGGAGCGGATGTACATGCTCGCCATCGATGCAGCCCGCACGTCAGGCTTCCGTGATTCCCTGTACTATTTCCGACGCAATCCACTCGCCTTCAAGTGTAATGCCACACAGCCCGAGAAAGAATATCTCATCGAGATAGGCAAGCTCGGTTCGCATCTACGTACACGCAGTGTCACCCTTATCACCGCACGGAGCGCATACAAGCTTCATGGCGCTAAAATGATTCAGGGTTCGTTATAATTTTGCCTTCTGGTCATAACGTTCGGTCCTAATATGATGGGTCTTTTTCAGATGGTCGTTGGGTAGTCGATGATTACTTCGAAGAAAAATCCCTCGCCGAAATAACCGCCAAAGGCCTACAACCCGGAGACCTGGTGGGCGAACTCGTAGACCCTAATGCCGCCGCCGCGGCAGCTGCTAGCGCTGCGGCAAACGACGCCTCCCTTGCCTCCCAGAAAGCAGATCGGGGGTCCGGAATGGGAATGTATCGTGCCGGAGGACCTACGACCATTTTTGGTGGCTCTGGATGGGGTCCATATAGCGACGGACCGCTCAACGCAGTGAGAAAGAGTTTGTTGAATCGGGACGGGCTGAATGAGGAGAATTGGATGCTTATTGCTGCGCAGAGGACCAGTGAGGCGAGTGCAGCATGGGCGAGGCAGAGGAAGGGGTTGTTGAGAGGTTTTGCTGGATCGATTGAAGGAACGCCGAGGACGGGAGTGTATAAAGATGGTGGAAGGGAGAAGAGAGATGCGGAGGAACCAGGTGGTGCGGAGGATAGGAAGAGACGGAAGGTTAGACATGAAGCGGAAGTTGAGCCGCGGGGAGTTTACGAGCCACATAACGCCGTATATCTCTGTGAGTTCGTCCTCGATTTCTTGGTCCGTCAACCCACCTAACAACATGCATTTTCCCTGTGTTTTTAGACCGTGCAGATACGCAACCTACGAGAAGTCGTTGGGAAGGATTGCCCGACTCCACTGAGAAGCATCAGGTCCTCGGTGGGTCGAAAGCGGGTGGAAAAGCTTGGGCTCTTGCTTGGGTGGACACTGTCATGGAAATACCACCAGAGCAGGAAGATGAAGATTCGGAGGCTGCCAGAGAGCGAGCACGAATTCTTGCCTCTGTGTCTTCGTAGCGGAGTCTTCGATTCGTATTTCTTGAGCCGTATTTGCTTATATGTATTTTCACATAATTCCTATCTTTCTGCGAGCTAAGGTGTAGCTCTGAGCTCAGCCATAATCATCCGGTGACTTGGACTCTCAAAACCGCTCAGCCATTTTTCTCGATAAGTAAAGCATTGCGCGGGACTCATGGCAGAGCGCTCGCGCGAATTCTAGCCTTTATGCGGGGGTTTGCTGTACCGAACGCAGGCAGTAGCACCGTACGAACAAAGCAAGGACGACTATGATGAGTGGTAAGCAGGGATAGATAACAAGCATTGAACGATATCGATAAACAAATGGTCAGGAGAGTGAAGTAATCGGGCAAGCAAAGAAAATGACCAGTAAGTAAAGCATGCATACCTGGACAATAGGTAAAAACCAATCCGGAAGCAGAACGGGAGTGGGAGAGAGGGGAAAGAGGATCGTGTCAAGTCGTGCGGCCGTCGATGATCGTGCACCATCATCCAAGTAAGTAAGCAAGTATGTGTGTAGTGTGTGTAATTCAGAGTCCACCAGAAATCAAGAAATCAGCTCCATAATCCGCCACCCGCCATCCATCGCTCCTCCTCATATCATCTTACACGGCACGAAGCCTCTAGATCCACCACGATCAAACCTCTACGCCACCACGCCCACCGCAAAATCCTCCGGCCTCAACGTATCCCTCGCGTCTCTCCTCGTGGGTGTCGACCTCCCACTGGCCACACCTTCGACGCCATTCACCGTCATATCCCCCTCCTCGTTCACATCACTCGGTATCCTCCCGTGCTCCAACCCTCCAAAATCGAACCCGCCACCCACAGTCCTCGGCGTATCCGGTGGGAAACTTCCTTCCTCGGCCGTCGCATACGTCGCAGTACTATACCCACTCGCGCGAGACTCGGACCTCGAGCCGGGCGTGACGCCAGCGGAGGAGGTAGGCATACGGAAAGCGGTGGGTGGGGCGGCGTTGGGGGTGGCACTAATGTTCAGAGCGGTCGGTTTGTGATGGAATGGAGCGGATGTCGCGGTGGGTGTGGAGGTGCTGGGCGAAGGCGCGGAGGAAGAAGGAACCGTGGATGAGGTTGTGGTGATGGCAGGAAGTGGTGGGGCAGGCGAAGATGGACGAGCTGTCTCAGCAGCCGATTTCTGCGACTCGTTCAGCGTCTTCGTCTCCTCCCCAGCATCGGCCGCAGCCGCAGCCTCGACAGCAGGAGCTTCCTGCTCTTCGGTGGTGGGATGACTGGACCTCCTCGAATGCGTGCTTGCTCTTCTCTCTCTCTCCTGCCTAGATTCATCACTTGCCTCCGTCGTAGGAGCAGCTTCCAACGACGAAGCAGGCGACTGCCCCCTCGCGCTTTCATCCGTGACTCCACTAAGGCCACGAGCATGCAACCCTGAAGGCCCGCCCGATGCAGGCAACCCATCAATCGATGCCCCACCCTCCCTCTCCTCAAACTCTGGCGGTGGTATGCTCAGATCCACTCTGGAGTTACTCGCCGCGTACATAACCGCGTCCCTCCCGTACGGCACTCCAAACTTGCCCACTGACTCCCTCGAGCTCAATAACCTGAGTTGTTCCGGCGTAGGCCCAGTCTTCGGGTAGACAAAGTCTGTGCGTACGAGGGTGTGTGAGAGAGGAGATGAGATGGAGTTGATCGAGATGGTGGAAGGATTATTGAGGTTCTGAAAGTTAGAGTTAGAGCGCGTGCGGGTGCGTGACATGGTGCGAAGAGCAGAGTTGGACAAGTTGCTGAAGGCTGAGCCACCAGAGAGCGAGGGTCGATGAGTGTTTCCGCCTGGACGTGTGGCCCCACTAGACCCTGGTCGTTGCGTAGTGCTAACATTACTCAAACGGGGGATATCCAGAGAGTTCCCCGCACCAGGGAGTGAGTCGTCACTATTCAGGGAAACGATGGACGGTCCAGAGTGTTGGCGCATGTGAGAAGCATTAGCTTCTGGATCGCGGGCGGCCTGGGACTGTGTACGGTGATGGGCTGGATTCAAAGCACTGAGTATACCACGGAAACCTGATCGCCTACGATTGGCATTCGTATTCTGTGCGGTGATCTGGTCCTCATCAGGCTGAGCGCTTGAGGGAGCAGCAGGACTGCTCTGGGAACGAGCACGCTCGCTCGTTCTCCGCGAGACGGTAGTTCCGTTGGCATCAGTGATGACCTCGAAGTACGCCGGGGCTTCTCCTCTCGGGTCAATTCCATCGTTCGCATTCTCCGACGTAGTATTCGTATTCGTATTCATAGCGGCAGAAGGAATCGCGGGCGAAAGGTCGCTTCCCTGGCGGAGTAGTGCAGATCGGCTGTCAGAACCCTGAGTATTCGGGTTCAGACTGATGCGCCGTTCTTCTGCGTCCGTCGCGCCGCCAGATCCAGTTCTGGCATGAGCGTTATTATTATTGTCGTTGCCTTCTCCAGTAGCAAGGAGAGGCGTGTTGGCGTTAGATTGTGGGACGGCGACGTAGACGGAAGTATGAGAGTTATTTCGGGAGTGACGCTGATGCTCCGTGCTTTCGCTTTCGGCTTCTTCTTCTCCGACGGAGGGCATTACTACGGTGGTCGCCTCGACGGGCGCATCTTCCATGTCCTGTGAGCCTCTGGAGAGTTGGTAGAAATGCCGTCAGTCATTGAAGTGTTGGTCAAAACATAAGGAACGAGAGCGTATGCGGACTTGAAATATAAAATTGCCCATAACCTTTCGAAGCTAAGACCTCAGAAGGTTCCATCATCTCATACCCATGTCGCGAGGGAATTTCCAAGAATGGAATGAAGAATAGTGTCATTCTCTGTTCCAACTGTTATCACGGCGTAGAATGAACGCTCTGAATGAGCTGGCCGCTCGCTCAAGTATGGCCAATAGTGCACGGGCAGGACTGCTTGTACCCCGCGTCACCAAATGTGGCGCATGTCTCGCCACACTCCTGATCCGTCATCCCCGCTTACTCCTTCATCATATCCCCGCATAGAAAACCACACCGTAGCAAAAGGCCCATCAAAACAGTAATGAGAAAGAGAAGACTCACTGAATAATAACGAGCTCATGCTCCCCAGGCTCCTTCATGTACACAGGCAAGCTCCTAGTCGAGATTTGGCTTGGCGTCCTTCTCGTCCTCCTCGCAGTCCTATTCCCTTGCACCTGTCTATGCTGCGCCATTGCCTGAGGTCCGGCCAACCCCTCCGCCGTCAACTCTGTCACTCCGCCTCCATTCCGACTGTTACCGGAGTTGAGGGCGGTCGTGGATGCACCGGTGGGATGGATAGGACCGAGCAAGTTGCGGAGCGGGGGTAAGGATTTAAAGACACCGCTTCGACGAAGGTAGAGCAAGAGCACACAGATGAAGAGGAAGCCTACAACGCCAATGATTGGGCCCTGTGTATATGTTATACATTAGATTTAATGAAAACAATAAGGAGAGCAAGTGTGGAGCAGGATTGTGACGCACGAATATCTCAGCACTTGACCTTCCGTTATCCCGTCTTTCGATTGTACTCCTGCGTTCTTCATTCTCAGCTGACGGCGCCGCAAGAACAGCGCACGACGAAGACAAGAACGAGAAGACAAATGCGAGGGATAAGCAGCGGAGGCTAACGCTCGCTCCTCGCGGTGACGTCCGACTGGTTGAACCCGGTTGACATGACATGGGTAGTGTGAGCCTGTGCCGTCCTCCAGTAATACACGATATTCGACAGAATTTTGAAGAGAGACGTAGAGGGGTAGCACAAGAAATACAAGGGATAAAAGCGGGGCGAGAAAGGAAAGAGAGGAGGCCCAGTCGTCGCAGGCGCTCTGATAGTGGCACGCACAGCAATTGAATTAGAGCCGTGACCGCGCAAGGGGGTCGCGCCGCGTCGCGCCGACTGGCTTGGCTTGGTTTGTGGCGTGAAACGGAAAGTTCGGCGGCGTTTCGTGATTGTCTGGCTCAAATTAGGAGCGCTCGGCACCAGCGCAGGGAGATCGTCAAAGTCGTGAAGAGAAAGAGGGAAGGAAGAAATAGTGTACATTCATGCTATCGACGTAGACTATCTAATAACCGCAGATAATCTACATGAATACTGGAACAAGGACCGACAGCGATAAGCTGTTTAAGTGCGACACTGGTGAGACAGCAGCGAAGCAATGTCCTCGAGGCGAAACAGATGCGGGACGATGCGGGGTACGGCAGGAGAACGTCTAAGTAAAGACTTCACCAGCCGGTCTGAGGAAGTCGCGTCGAAGAGCTATCGATAGAGCGGAAGGAATGTGGTCGTGTGGCCCGTACCTAACTATCTCTCCCTCCAAGGCTCGCAGCTGCTGCCTGAGACGCCTTTCTATGAGAAAAGGGTCGCGTCAGCAAGTATTCCCACCACACAATTCAGGGATTCTCACCATCACGAGCCCTATTCTTGCGTGCTCTCTGCAATCACGGTCCACCGGCAGACTAAAGATAAGCCTTCGTCCTTCCAGCACAAACCTCCGGCTGCGCCGTTCCAGACTGGGACCCCTCCAAGAAGGCATATATTTCCTCCGCTATAAGGACCGTACATATCGATGGTACAGGAGACGTACGACATTCGTCCATAACACATCATCAGCGGAATTCATGGCGAGCACAAAAATACGGCTTACCGACTTCTCTCGGCTTTTCTTGCACGGCCTGTTACACAAATCAAAGATGGAGCCAATGAGAGTAATCAAGTTGGGTCATTGTATCCCAAAGGGGCATGGACGTTAACAACGAGGTGTTGATGTGGATGTGGGGCCAGGTTCGGGACGTAAGCAGGTTTCGGTCAGTTATAATCTTCGGCCCAGCCCGTAGCGACTTACGAGGTGCCCAGCGCCGGCTATCCTGACGTTCGACGCATTTCGAGGTCTGAGCCAGACGCGCTCTTGAGCCAGTTGTTCTGTACCAATGCTGTACCATCATGATTCAATGATCGACAAGGTTAGATACGACGTCGATGACCAAAAGGAAACGACCGGTCGACATTGAGATCAAGAAGGATTGATGATGTGAGTTCGTAGCAGTAGAGATGGTTGAGAACAGTTGCATAAGAGCAAAGGTAGGAATGGAGCGTACCCGCCTTCACCCGGCATAATCCACTTCAATGCGATCTTCTCGTCGAGTTTGTCGAGCACCGCCCATGCCTCGTGTGTAACGAGTGATTCCGCGAATACGACAGCTTCCTAGACATACCGCCACAACATAAGTATATAAGTCGAACTTCGCCCACTGGGATGCTGACATGAACACATGGGCAGTAGGAGAGAGGATGGAAAGAGAAAAGGCGAACATACCTGGACACCAGTCGTCTTCAATCTCACGCTCCCGTTCGGCGTCGAATACATTCCATGTTCAACATAAGAATCTAACACGGCCGGGTCCCATCGTGCGAAGAACGGAGCATTGAGTAGGCGACGTGCTTCCTCCCTGCGAATCAAATCAACAGTAAACCTTCAACGCCAGAAAAAAAATGGAAGGGAAAAGGGTAAGTCCACAATGTAACTCACCGCGAAGCCCATTCCTGCCTCCTCCCCAGTGCACCACTAAGGTACACCTGTAAGTCTTCCGAGCGATCGTAATCCCGCGGAATGATAACAGGATCGACCAACACCAACCCAGAAAACAGGAAAGGATGATTGTACGCTCCTAATACTCTGCGTAAGGACGCCGCCAGACGGTCAGCGTTACCAGCTAAGTTCCGGGGAGGGTGGGGCCTACAAGCTTGCGCCACCGAACGAATGGCCTACACAAATGATCTTGCGGTCCGCAAATCCCTGCTTCGTTCGAAGTTGTGATATGGACTCAGAGACGCGCTCGAGATGTACTGGCAAGTTGAGAGATCCAGGAGCTGAATCCTCTGGCAAGTAATTGATGAAGAAATTGAGGATGTCGCGGGTGTTATCTGCCCAGTCAACTAGATCCGAGTGATACACAGGGTGAGACGGGATGAAAGTGGGTGGAGGTGGAAGGTTACCCTGACATACATATTGCACGAAGCTTTGAAGCGTTGATTTGGGCTGAATCTCCGTGTTGGACTGCATCCCATGTCCAAATTTCGTCAATCTGGTAGGCTGAAGTTGACTGGGCTTGAGATAAAAGGTGAGATAACATAGGCTCAAACGTCTATATTGACAGGAAGTATGAGCGTTCGTCCCCGAAATTAAGCTGAGGAGGACGCTCGAACTTGAATCACGACGAAACATGTTCGTACAAACGCCACACGGAACTTCGAAGGCCGCTGCTAGGCCACAACCCAAAATGATGAATGTACTTGCCTCCTTATGCATCCCATTTGCATGGGTACAAAATAGGGTCACGCCCTTGCCTCTTTCACTTCCGCCATTCCCGCTCGTATTCCTCACGTATCTTCCCAAACAATTCCATAGCACCTCACGACTCCCCTCGCCTAGCACCTCTCCCCGCTCCTGCTTCCACTTCAACTGTAATAGGTCCTTCGTCCATCTACCCACTCGTTCCTTCCTCTCTTCCTTCGTCTCTCCGTCTTTCGGAATAGTTGGTTCTGGTATGTCCGGGGTCTGTCGTGGATAGGCTGAGGGTATAAGGTGAGTTGTGTAGGTGTATCCATATCGATGCAATGGTGTAGATGACGATGCACGTATTGGCGAAGGAGGCTGGGGTATGGGTAGAGACTGAAGGAGGGCATATGGTGGCGGTTGGATAGGGAGAAGACGCCGGGGCTCGAGCTTAGGATGCTGTTCGAACGACGTTGGTCTCAGATAGGTGAATTTTGACATGGATTGTTCCTTGAATTAGTGTGTCGTTTCGATGACCTTACTTGCCGATATTTGGGTGTATGAAAAATCAGACAAACAAGGAGCTACTGAGTACGCAGAATATTGCCTACGTCGGTTGACATAAATCGGAATACTTAGGGGGAAACACGCTCACTCTCCGGGTCCGGGACTGTCCGGGACTCCGGTTACTTGGGGTTTCAAAGTCCGCCGCTGTCCGCCGCCACTTCAGTCGCCAGGACTCAGTACTCAGCGCTCAGCGCTTCAGCGGCCTGACGATGGCTCACAAGATAGCTTGCAGATCTAGCTTCACTGCTTGCAATTCGAGAGCACAGAAGATCGTCTCTAACTAGGTTTTGGATCAATCCCCCTCTCCTGAGTACATTCGACCCGAAACATGATATAACAATAAAGTCGGTCGGACATCATCACCATCTTATGGGAAGCCTCATAGCCATCTAATAATTTCCTTCCTCCTCTGCATTACTGGTCTAGGACTCCTGAATCTTCTTATTCACTCAGATCACGTTGTATCTGCTTGAAGAACGCTTATCAAGCGCGCTCATGCCATTGGAGGAAATGCTGCATTGCTACCCTGATGTTTACTTCCTCCTCGCGCTCACTGACCTGAAAGGAAAGGAAGGCATCGGGTACGACGGACATCAATCTTTCTTTTCTCCTTGGAAATCTTAGGCGGAAGTCTGTTCGGATAATACTCTTCGGGAGAGTTACACCTGTATGTGTCCCGTCCTTTCTCCGCAGGCAACACCGATAACGTCGACATCGCCATTTGCACTTCTCTTGTGCCTCACATGATGATTGAACCAGGCTTCCTGGATACCACGAACTATCCAATTGTATCGTAGCGGATCTTGTCTCCTCATCGGCAATTCGTCGACTCCTGCGGAAAGCATCTACATTTGTTGTACTATCCAGTCTCGCTGTGGGGTACATCGAAGTCGGCGACTTAAAGATACCAGAAGCGAACTGGCTTTTGATATCATGAAGGGTAAGGCTTTTGCCGCCTCTGTCACATCCATACTAATACGTCGATTCAGGGCAATTTAACTAGGGGAGCTTCTTGGCTGGGTCTGCTTGTGTCCCTCGACAGCACATGGAGACTTGATGGATACGGTTGCGAGTTCTTCCGGACGTTTTCTGACGACTTCTGACGTATAAAGCTCGACTGCTGAGTTCATCGAGTCCGACCGACCCCCCCACTGTTGTCTTCGATATCAGGCAGACAAGCAGTATGCAGTCGTTGGCTCAGGCTACAATCACATCTTCCGCTCGCGTTCTTCTCGGGGCTCTCACGGTCGCTCAGGCTTTGCAACCGTCTTGGGCTGCTGAAGTTGTTAGATCTGACGCGTGTGCTTCGATTGCTGGTCTCGCATTTGCGCCACCTGCGGACGTGATCGCGTGCCAGAAGTCGTTTCCTTTCAATGAGACTTTGAGGCAGAACGTCTTGGCCAATATCGCTGGTGTATTTGACTTTTACACGTTTGAGAACTACTATCTGGACTCTCCGGCGCCTTTTGAGGAGAGTACGGATCCTATCAGGGAAAACATCGCGAGGATCAACTCCACTACGTATGAGGTACTGTAATTTGCTCTACGTCAACGAGTGAGTGGAGCTGAGCGCTGAACACTGGTGGTTGAACAGACCGATTACGATTTCAACTTCGACTTGTGGAACTTCACGATAAAGCTCAATGACGGTCACACCAGTATGTTATATGCATTTTCTTTCTGTTGCCACCGCCTCATAAGCGTGCTCCATAACAGGGTGGTATCCTTACTGCTACACCACGTACCAGAACCTACTTCCCGCCCCCGTCGTTTCTCTCGACGTCAATGGAACGCAAAACGTCTACATCGTCCCCGACCTTGTCGAATACATCTCCCTCATCGGCGACGGGTACACCTCCTACTATGATTCCATCGGTTTTGATTGGAAACGTCTTGCCAGTGCTAAGGTGCTCCAAATCGGAGGCATGGATGCATACGATTACGTGGACTACATCGCCAGCACTGTTTCTGGCAACTTCTTGGACCACGGCGTCAGAGTGAACAGCGTGTTCAGTGGGTACAGGATCTCCAGCGACGCATTTAGCCAGAGGATTGGCGACCTGGCGGGACCCAGTTGGATATCGCAGACGGATTTAACGTTTGTCGTGGTTCTTGCGAACTCGACAGAAGAAGAAACGGTGACCGTGCCATATCTTGCGGATTTCGCGGGCACCGACTTCACGGACGCTGCCAGCTAGTATGTTTCTCTTTCCAAATGCGATCTGCTCCATACGATCCCTTGCTTATGAAAGTGGCTGACGATGTAGCTGGGAGAATAACTGTGCTGCGAACGATGAGACTAATGGTATCGATTACAAGACCTCCAGTGCAACCCGCCGCCGAGGTCTTGAGAGGAAATTGGCGAGAGGAGACATTAAGGACTTGAGTTTGACGAACGCTGTCGCACTCCCCGATCCCTAGTAAGTCCAGTCTCTCATATACTTTTTCACCAACTTTTTCAATGTGCTTTTTGCTTTTGTAGCCTCCCAACCCTGCCGGCGCTCAATGGAAGTTCAGGTATCGTTTATGGGTATGTGTTGCCCGATAACAAGACTGGTGCTGTATGTCTCGGTTTCCCCACCGTCTGTTGTTCATGAATTGACGTCCTTGTAGCTCCTTGTCGGGTCATTCTCTCCGGATGACTTCGATGGGTTCCAGTCACAGGTCGACTCTATCATTACTGCTTTCACGGCCGCCGGGGTGACCCGTCTCTTGGTCGACGTCACTAATAATGGCGGTGGATATGTCTGCTTGGGATTCTTCCTGCACAACTATCTCACTGGTAATAAGATTGGGAATCCGTGAGTGGTCGCCTTTCAACACACTTGAATATATCTCATCTCATCTCATTGCCTCTGTCCTCGCATTCACTCACTGTCTCATCTCATGCATGCAGAGGCTTCCAGAGTTCGGCTCGCGCCAATCCTCTCGCTCAGAAAATCGTCGCATCGGATATCGACCTCGGCTTGGATGACACCTACACCTTCTACACTGCTGACAACTGTGAGATATTTTCTTAAGTTTCTTCTGCACATCCGTAATGCGCTAAACACGGCAATAAATTGTAGACGCGTTTTTGAACAACACGGAGATGCCTGCATCGTACAACTACATGGACCCCAATCTTTCGGAGGTCGTCAATGGCGAGGACGACCCACAGTCCCAGAGATTCTTTGTACGTATTCCTGTCTTCGAGCGCTACATACGCTGGTGACTTATAGGCGAGAAATAGGATACCTGCCAGTTGACTTACGTGGTCGATATCCCGACTTCGCCACCTTTCGCTCTAGAGTGAGCTTCGATATACTACTTTTAGCTAATACACATACTGAATTGCGACACGCAGGAATGTTGCCATTGGTGCGTTGAATTCACTTTCTAGTATATAGGCTGCCTGGAGTACTGACCTTGTGGCGCGCCACATGTTACAGTCACCAACGGCTGGTGTGCATCGACCTGCGCCTTGTTCACTACCGTCATGAACGAGGTATGTGTTGTTTGCATTCACTCCCTCCGAGGTTAGTCACTCACTCAGAACACTTTGATGTAGCGCGAGAACGTTACGATCGGTGTCTTTGGCGGGAAGCCAGGAGAGGACGTTCAGTTCAAAGGTCGTTCAACCCCGCCTTCGACATTTGAAGTCGATTGTTGATCTCATGAGCGGCATAATAGGTATGGCTGGGAACCAAGTTCTTGAATGGTACGACCTGGACAGTGAGATCAAGACGGCCAATTTGGGTAATGTAAGCGTTGTCGTTGTGCCTCTCGTTGTCCGCACCAAGATGATTAATTGCTCATCCATCGTAGGACTCGTCGTCTCCTCCTGATCTGTGAGTGAAGGTACAAGCCGCATTCAATAAAACAATGACTGATGCAGACTTGGACTCTTAGCCTTATTGATGGCGACATGCGGTAAGTTTCTACAGCATGCAGTAGGTTTGGATGGGTATCCGATTCTGACTATGCACACCCGTATCATTTTTCCAGAGTAAATTGGCGGACAGGTAGTCTTCTTCGATATTTGATTGCTACTACAGCGCTCTGATCTCATCTTGTTCTCCACAGCTTGGAGCTACTTCGACGAGTCCAAGCCCATTGGTGAGTGATTTCTGTTCCGACTCATAAACCAGACCGGACTAAGTTCCTCTCTACTTTTATCAGCATACGTCTCCGAGCTTCCGAAGTGTAAGCCTACATTTACCTGACACCGAAATGAAGTTATAAAGTGTTTGTCCGCAGACCGCTGGCCATATACCGCCGACACCTACAACAACCCTCAGAACCTCTGGATTTTCGCGTAAGTCTTCATCCACCCAATGAAATGGATTCAAACTAATGCAGGACGTGTTCGGTTTCTAGTGCCGGTCAGATATTCGACTGAGATGCAGATATCTAGGGCTCGCACTTGATACCCAGGGGATGAGGACTACCTCACTTAGGAGGGTCATGTTACACAGTCCGACACATGGCACTGGTAGATATACGCGGTTATCTAGACCAGTGATCAGGCATGGTGAAAGTTATACCCCTCTGTTACCGTTATTTATCAGTAATACACGTATTTGGGACCATATGATGGAAGTATAGAGGAGGATCCAATCTGTGCGGTTGCGATCATGCGGGGTCCAATGGTGTTGATAGCGGCAGGATGTGTTACATAGTACACTAGCGAAATGGAGAGGTGGACCATATAGAATAAGAAAAATTGACTTTGAGAAACCATCCGCCGACTACTGGTAGGGAGCTTCCTCCACCGTTCCTCTCGCGCCACATACAACTAGCGTTACGCCACCCCTACGCGATCACGAGGCTTCATGGAAGCCAGTGTTTCACAAGATCCGTCCCTGTTGAACGTTAAGCGCCAGCACACTCCTCACCTTTCCTCACCTTTCCTTTCTGCTCATATTCAGAACTCCAGGAAAGCATACTGGAGTTGGTCAATTCAACATGCTCCCCCACAGAGCAGGCTCTTCGTCTCTCCGTCGTTCACTCAGGACTCTGAGGGGCTCTCGTCTTGCTCGTGATCTTTCGACTAGAGCATCCGCCGTTCTTTCTGCTCTTGATATACCTACGACTCCAGTCGAACTTGAAGGTGTCTACGATGGGACGTGGAAAGGTTCTGGAGAGGTCATTCAGTCGCGTTGCCCGACAACTGGTGAAGTCTTGGCCAGAGTGAAGACAGTGAGTCGTCGGCTCTGTCGTGACGTGCTCAAGCGATATTGCGAAGCGTGGAGTCCTCCATGAAGTTACTGACTTACGGTCGGCTGCTAATCGGTATAGGCTAGCCCTGAGGAACTGCACACTGCCCTTGACAAATCGCGAGAGGCTTTTGAGATGTTCAGGATGGTGCCCGGGCCCCAAAGAGGCGAAATTGTTAGGCAGATTCGGGAGGGCCTGTTCGCGAAGGTGAGTCTCGTCACCCGTTGCTTTTACTCCGTCTCGCATTGCAGAGTCTAATTTCAACATGCACGGTTTCTTAGCGAGAAGCACTTGGCGCTCTTGTGAGCCTGGAGATGGGCAAGATCCGGACCGAAGGTGTCGGAGAGGTCCAAGAGTTTGTGGACATCGTACGTCCAACTATTATCCACTCAATTTCCCTCCCTTCTGAAGTGATGTAATGGTATTTGATGTCCTCAGTGCGATTATGCCGTCGGTCTTTCTCGTATGATGAACGGACGAATTATCCAGTCTGAGAGACCTGGACATTCTATACTCGAAGGTATGTCGTGTCACACTCTCGAGCTGTGTGGAACAAACAGCTTACAGAAGGTGTCGGTATGAAGTCCCAAATCCATTAGGTATCGTCGCCGTACTATCGGCATTCAATTTCCCAGTCGCGGTCTATGGCTGGTAGGTTCGAAGCTTGGGCCACAATGAGGCCACAAGGCCACGCCACAATAACACATACTTAGCCCCTATTCGCTTACGCCTAGCCTTCTTCCACAGGAACCTCTCTCTATCCATGGCAGCAGGTAATGCAACCATATGGAAACCCTCACAGACCACACCCCTTTGTGCTATTGCTGTGACCAAGATCGTCTCAGCGGTGCTTGAGAAGAACGGAATCCCGGGTGCTGTTGCTGGCCTGGTCATTGGTGGCAAGGATGTCGGGGAGGCAATCGTGGAAAGTGAAGGTGTTGATATGGGTGAGCCTCCATAGTATTATTGATTCTCCATGAAGGCTCTTGGTTGATTCTGACGTTATGAACTGGTTGTTAGTCTCATTCACGGGAAGTGAAGCTGTTGGTAGACAGGTCGGCAAGAAGGTTCAGTCACGGTTCGGCAAAGTCCTCCTCGAACTCGGAGGTAACAACGGTCAGTCAAACCTATAATTTGCAGTCTTTCTATACTCAAGCCGATTTTGGGCTCCTGGCAGCTTCTATCATCGCTCCCTCGGCAGACCTCAACTTGGCCCTCCCTGCCACCTTCTTCGGTGCTGTAGGCACTGCTGGCCAACGTTGTACATCGACCCGCCGTCTATACCTCCACAAATCCATATCCTCCCAGTTCCTCGAAAGATTGACCAAGCTCTACGATTCGCTCCTTCCCGGTGACCCCTTGCATCCTGCAACATTGTTAGGGCCTGTCCATACAGCAGCCGCGGTCGATCTTTACAATCAAACCGTCTCTAGCCTGTCATCGCACTCTTCCGCCACGGTCCTCACCTCTCGTTCTGGACAGCGTTTCTCCGTATCCCAGCTCTCATCCAGCGAAACAAGCGAAACAGACCTTTCATCAGGAAACTTCGTCCGCCCCGCACTCGTTCAGCTCTCCACCGGCTCGCCTGCCGATCCATCTGTATCGAGCATCTGGAAGACCGAGAAGTTTATCCCTGTCCTTTGGGTGGCTGAATATGACGGTTTGGAGGAGGTTATTCAGTGGAATAATGCAGTGCCACAAGGCTTAAGTAGTAGCTTGTGGACGAGGGATGTGGGAGAGGTGGGGAAGTGGGTGGGTGCCGGGGGTAGTGATTGTGGGATTGTTAATGTGCGTGTTTACCTCTCTTTCTCTGAATATTTGAACAAGTAACTCACAAACGAACTGGATGTAGGTCAACGTCGGCACGTCGGGTGCGGAGATTGGGGCTGCATTCGGTGGGAACAAGGTTCGTCTTCAATCTTCGTTCCACATAATCTATGTTTCCTTGCGTCTCAACAACAAACACTTTAACAACACAGAGTACGGGCTGGGGACGCGAGTCGGGCGGGGATGCGTGGAAGCAGTATGTTAGATGGAGTGCGTGCACGATCAACTACTCGGACAAAGCGCCTTTGGCTCAGGGAGTGGATTTCTCGGCGATTGCTTGAATATATTGGTTTTATCGGAAATGTACGATAGCTCGGACGTTGCTTGTATCATATACAAACGTACATCGTTTCTGAACATCTATCAACACATTGTGGCACCCTGTTGCCCCTGTGGCGGAGCCATGCCTGGTCATGCTCTCACACCACAACGCTCTAAGCCTCCTGCGCAATCATCTCCTGCACCTTCTCCCTCAGCCCATTCTCCCAGTCATCACAACAAGCTGAGAACAAAGCTGTGTCCCTTTTCAAGTTTTGTGCTTTTGTATCACCTTCTCTCGGGGCGTCACCCTCCTTTCCCTCTGGCAATACGATGTGCCACCTCAGTACTCCCTCATCCTTGAACCCAATCCTCTTCGCAGCTTTCTTGCTCGGCTCATTCCTCGAATTCGCCCTCCACTCAACTCTCCTGAGGCCCAAGGCGCCAGGGAATCGTGATGACAATTCGAGCGCATAACGCAAGAGAACGCAGACCGCATTCGTCGTCACATATGTCCTCTGAAACTCGGGGAAAGTGACGACGAATCCAATCTCCGTCGTGAGGTTGGGTGCATCTGACTTTATCAAACCCACAACACCAGCCATCGTCTCCCCTTTGCCTTCTCTTTTCTTCGACGTGCCTCTATCGAGCATGGCGAAGAGGCACCAGTTTCGGTCTGTGCGTACGCCGTGTTCGAGGAAGTGCAGGAATTCGGCGAGAGTGGCGAAGTGTGAGGGGAGGTAACGTGCGAGTTCGGGATGAGCGGTGAGCACTGTGATGTAAGTTTGGGCGTGCAGACGTGGGATGAGAGGGGTTAGGCGGACGCGAGGAGTTGAGAGAAGGTCCGGGTTAGAGGTGAGGTCGATGGGGAAGACGAAGTTGATGTCGTAGGGAGAGGGTCCGTAGGATTCATCGGAGATTTCGGCTGGTATTTTGGTCGGTGGGGATGGGGTATAGGTGTTGACGAAGGTTTCAGACATAGCAAGCTGACTGGGGGACACTGGGATGCGAATGATAAAGTGTGCTGAAAGTAACGCTGAACAGAGATCAGCTTCGACGTCAATTTACTATCAGTACGTTCCTTATATAACGCAATACAGGGTTTCGTCGAGTCAGAAATCGAGTATCCTATCTGGCAATGACTCGACTCATAGCTCGCCGCAGCGGTGGACCATGATGTACTGTCTAGTACACGGAAGCCAGCGAAAATATATCTCTGTCGACTACCTATACATACATGCGACACGCAGCTGTATCTTGATCTTCATACTGATGGATAGTATTAACTCATGCTACAGAGCAAACTACAGGTGATCGTGGTTGGAGAAACAGACGCGACGCGACGCGTCATCCTGATATTCTCACACGTGACCGCTCTTGCCTCGGAGCATTGAATTTACTGCTCGTTTACTGCTGTATTTTTCTCACAATCCTCTCATTCAAATAACAAATAAAGAGTAGCTGGGATCGGACCTAGGCTCTCTGTACTATGGAGCTACACCTTACCAACGAGTTCCTATGGTGTCATGCTTAGGCCTGGCCGATAGATTTGGCAGTGCATGCATTGTTAATGTTGACCAACTGTTGACCTCCCGGGTACGCACAATGCACCGTACTTACTCCTGCCAAACTGGTCAACATCAACCACTGCCTTCTCGAGATAGGTTTATGTTGACGTTGTAATGCTCGTAGGCGAACGTTGACGACTGCCTTGGTTCCCGCACCGACGGGGATCGCACTGTTCTACAAACCGGTTTCGAATTCGGACAAGACACGAGTGGGGGTATAGATCGCATTTTCAGAAAGCTAAGTATATGAGTGGAGAGAGTAGTGCTACCAATGAGAGAACGGATTGATGAGTGGAGTCTGGTAGCAAATTTGAAATGCAGAGTACACTAAAGAATACAGCAAGAATACAGGAGGAGAAAGAAGGACTTATAGCAGCAAGTACATTACTTTTAAACGCTGTCAAATACCTTCGAGAAGTATTGCTGAACACCCTCGACGCCGCGTGCGATAGCTCCGACGTATCCATCCGGACGGACAATTACAATCCTACTCTGCCCCTTATGGGAATACGCATCAAACGCATGACCTAACCTATCCTCCAGCATTAAGTCTGCGTCGATGACGCTCGAGGAGGCATGGGTGCCTTTAGCGTAAATAACCACCGTTTGAAGGACGCCATGGGGAAGGTTCCCAACGTACTTGGAAGTGTTCCCGACATCGGCGTCGTCGCCGTCGACAGTTTTGAGAAGGAGCACGGTGTGGAGGAAGGGGCGGAAGATGTCGAATACAGCCGTTTCCTTCTGAGTACGAACATTCAGAAGGTGAGGAGCGTCCGGAGCCCTGTCCCCGGCTCTCAAGACGCCATCCGATTCGTATGGGCTGGTAACTGTAGCTTTCGCAGGATCTTCCTCTTGAAATTCGTCTAAAACGATAGAGCTCGACCTATAATTGACGCCAAGTTGGTATAAGATCGATGGTCGATCCATAGAGGATCCTTTGCGGTTGGGATCGATTTGTTTTTGCAGCAAGCTAGCCGTCAACTGTAGCATATGCTGAATGACGGGGAGACGTTCTTCGGTGTAGGTGTCGAGGAGGGTGGGAGGAGAAAATCCTTTAATGACGAGGGCAAGTTTCCAGGCGAGGTTGAACTATGCAAGCAGTGAGCCGAAGATACTTCACCAAGCGAAAATGTGGTAGCTTACGGAGTCCATGACGCTAGAGTTCAGACCTTGATCCCCGGTAGCGCTGTGAATGTGTGCAGCATCTGGCATATGATAATTGCGGGTCAGTACCAAGTCTGCAGAGCATGCGGCATACCAACCTCCTGCAACAAATATCCGTCCCTTCCTGAACGTGTCGACCACACGGAAATTGTTCGGTCTGGAAACAGTCATATGTGGATCAGCTCGTTCTTCTTGACTTGGACGGATAAGCGTAGGAGGAGTTCACGCACTTATAGCTGCTCAGGGTCTTCACATCGCCAAACTTGAGGTCCGGAATCTTTGTAGTCTTGCGTATGAATTCGAAAAAGTGTTCATGGTCGACCATGGCTCTTTCGACATCGAGTCCAGGACCCGATGCCCTAAACATATAGACATCTTCATCGAGAGCGCGTTGTGTGGGCAGTATAGCGATCCTGAGAGATATGGCGTGGTCAGAGCTAGAGCAAGACTTTCAAGTACGGAGGGCAGATATAACACTGACATGTCGTTAGGTGGGGCCCCAAATATACTCCCGTACTGAATGAATGTCCTGTCATCAGCCAGAATTTCACGAGAATATGTGTACTGTACAGCAAATACCTCTTTGTCCACGCTTCCGGTCATCTGGATGTCTCCAACAGCCAAGACAAAGTCATCTTTGCTCTCTCCGAGGAACTTGAGGCCCAGTTGTCTGCGTACAGAGCCTTATATGCCCAACTACAGGTTAACGACGTCGTTGCGGTACCGATATGAGGAAGCCATATAAAACAGGGAGAAAGCACACCTCGAGCTCCATCAGCGCCGACGACAAACAGACTCTCGACGGACTCTGTCTGATTTCCTGTCTTTATGATCGAAATAACATCGTCGTTGCGTTGTTCCGATGACAGAAGCTCCGAGGAAAATTCGACTTCAACGTTTGAATTTTTTAGATGTTCCCTCAACACACGGCAAAACCGTTCTTGGCCAATCATATAAGGCGTCGCCTGGAGGAATCCATGAAATTTGATGTTAGTCCAAATGTCAATGATCGTGTTAGACTCTGTTTGACCCGATGGAAACCTACACATTTAATCTCTGATCCTCTATTGGGAGAAAATTAAATGTGCTCGCTCACATGGGCTTAAACATAGTCCATCAAAGCAATGGAGTATACGCACGAACGGTCGATCTGGTGTGGGTTTAGTATTCTCGGGATTAAGTGGCTTCACTGCGACTAGGCGTCCTTCGGAGTCATAGTGCTTCATGTCTAAGACCGGCCTTCCAACCGTTTGGAGATCGTCCAGAATGCCCAAGAACTTGTAGATCTCGAGGCTTCGAGGCTGTGTATCAAGGGCGTGAGGAGAGTGGGATGTACGAAGAGGATTGAGTTACCTGAGCCCCAACACCGCGTTGCGCATCAGATGGGTTGTCGAGTTTCTCGATAATACGGACAGATATGCCGCTCTGAACCAGACTAAGAGCGAGTACAAGCCCAGTAGGTCCAGCACCGGCCTGAGAATGGCAACATATAAGTCAGATTCCGGATGGGTGCCGCATGGAGGAACACAGGGAGAAAGAGAACATACAATCAAGACCTGAGTATGTGGCATTCAGGTATGCGGAATGAAGCGAGTCCTTGAAGAGGGTGTGTTAACGCAGAAGTTACTTTTTGAAGGGATACGCCACGGGTATTTATACCTTAGCGGAGGTGTCCAGCCGTAGTGTCAGAGAGATGACTTTGAATGGGCCGATGACTCGACTCCAAAGGATCCGTACCCTTCCCATCTGTACGTAGATGAACGGGTTCTGATCTAGCCCAATCAAATCCCAACGACGTTCGTAGTATATTGCAACCGGAGATGTTTTGGACGACCTCGATGATATGTTGAGTCGGAAGGTTGACGCGTCTGCCGGCCGCATCAGCAAACGCGCTTGAGTTCGATGCATCTGATGATTCGGGCCGTCTGTTGTAAAGGTCAGCTATTACTGTAATAACTCATCTCCTCTCCAGACACTCATTTTTGCAACAGACTCGTTCCTTGTAGCCTTTTTATGTCTAGTTCTCGTTCATCAATGATTCGCAGGTCGACTGACTGTCATCTCTCGTAAGCTCGATGAGTTTGTCGTTGTCAGCCGCAATGGTGGATGCTTATCCTCGAAAGAACCTTACAAAACTCATGGTGCATTAAAAGGGTCGACTTGATCCTGCACCGCCGCCCATATGAGATGCCGAGAATGATGCACCGCGACCTGAGGCCTGAGACGCCACCTCTGCTAGCCCAGCTTCTAGATCCTTCTCCTTCGGGAGGCCTTTGCATAACATGCCTTCGAGACTGAGATAGGATACCGTGGGGCTGCGCTCCTTTCAACCACCGGCTGCTGCGAGTGCAACGACGGGAGATCCGGACTCGGAGGGTGGATATATAAGAAGGGTATTGCATATATTTTTGGACGCGATGAAGTACAGAACGTGATGCATGATAGACCGAAAGAGCGAGAGGCGAGGGGTAAGAGATGGGAGAGAGCGAAAGATTTATGTCGGTAGACTTGCGAAAACGAGAAAGGGAGTGGAAAGGGCATGGAGTTCCAATGACGGATCATAGAGATTATCTCTGCGCCATACAAGAAAAATGAGGCAGAGACACTCTTGCGTTTCACGGCAACTCGTGGAGTACGTTACTCACCGAGACTGGTAACCACCTCATCCTCTGAGTCTCTCAATGTTGCAGCTCATTCGTTGTCTCAAACAAAGGTAGGTGATCGTCTAGGTCTGCAGTCACCATAGACTTCATTTACGGCCTCGCTCAGCATGTCGTCCTTCAGGCTCATACTAGTCCAAATTCGTTACTAGAGGCCAGGTGGGTAGATCGGATTGTATTACATGCCTCACCAAGAATGTTTTGCAAGAGATTTTTGACCCTTCCAGAAGATCTTTCCCGAAATGTGGTCTGAGAGAGGTTTTCCAGGATGTGACCTGAGTGAACGTTTGCTCATTTCGGTGGTCACAAAAAAAATGAGACAGAATCAAAGAGAATCCAAAGCAAAGAGAGGTTGAACGTGGCAATGGTAGAGGCGGCAGCAAACGGCAAGCAAAAAAGGAGGTACACGGTGGCGTGGAAAGAACGCGACACGACCACGTGCTCACGCTGCGCCGAAGCTCGCCACAAATTGGAATTGGTCGTCGCCTGTCGTCGCTCTTGTCCACTCTCATCTGCTTCAACGGTCACTCAGCCTTCTGGTTTCAGGACCGCCATATTTATACCCCATGTCTATTCTTCCAGATGAAGCGGTTGACACTTTGGAACAGCTTCGTCTCGAATTTGAAGAGCTCCGAACGAGTGGCGATCGCGATGACAAGAAGCGCCTGAAAGATATCCCTCGGGAGGTCTGTGAAACTGTCCGGGCGATGGCGGTTCCGTCACTTGATGACATTCATGAGGCGTTGACCGTCGCGGATGATGTTCTGAACGAAATTGTCGATGCTATATATCATAGCCATTCCTGGGACTTTCGTGACTTTTTGCCTTCGTTTGCGGACACCGGGGAGGATGGGCCTGCTCCTCTTTTGAAAGATACAGAAGCGGGAGAGCTGCATTTTATGGGTGCGTATCCTATGATTTCTCTCAGACTGCGCAACGTATGGTGTCCTCCGACGTAGTTTCTACACGCGCGAGTTGTGATGGCACCTGCTGGTCTCTATGCTCATGAGGCCGTATCCCTAAGTGAATATCTGACCTCGCTAAAGCTCAATGGCCCACGACGATTGGCTTGATCGTTGTTTTGAGTCGTTTTAAGCGGTTGCAGATACGGTCTATCGTGTTTCCATCTACCAGAGGAACGATTGCTTATCATAATTTAATGACCACCGTTAAACTGGTTCTAGGGACTTTACATCTACGGGAGTTCCAAAGGATTGCGGCGGACATGTCAGTAGTACGCGGTGTAGACCCTGAAGGTGAGTATTTCGATACGCTCAATGTGTAATGTCAACTCTCAAATTGATAATCTTGACTTCTCAGTCGCAGCAGAAAGAGCAAAAGAGTTTGGGAAAGACCGTACCCCCTATGATCCTTCTACCAAACCACACGGCTTGACAAGCCCTCTTGCTCGAGCTCGAAAACCAGATACCATCAACCCCTCGCTTTCCTCCATCCCATCCACGCCTCCACTCACACTCTCGTTTTATCAGGCCCGCTGCTCCATCACCGCTCGCCATATTTATCGCCCTCTCCCCAGTGAAACTTTGCATCTCGCCACAGGGTCACCTTTCCTCTTGTACACAGCTGCAGGTGGTTCTGCCGGACTGAACCCCGACGTCACTTTCTGGAAGCTTGCGGATTTTAAACCCGACGTGTTCGAGCGAGGTAAAAGAATCAGAACCGAGCTATGGGGCCCCGCGACTCACCTCGCCGTCGATCCCATTCGCGAGCTCGTATATACTGCTGACAAGCGGAACATCGAGTCCTTCAAGTATACCACGAGCCCACATGATCTCTTCGGGGGCGACACCAGCGACGTAGATGAGATTAGCGGCGAAACCCTAGCTGCGGTTCATACTCTCGATTCGAGGCCTTCCACAGGGCCACTCGCGCTGGCCGAGCGTGGGAGCAAGTTATTGCGGGCTGGGGAGGGTGAAATTTACACTTGGGACGTCGATGGACTCTTCCGACAGAACTCAGACTCGGACTCAGATGGGGATGAAAGGGTACGACAAAGGCGTCGGAGAGGTAGAAGAGGAACACCGGATCCGTTTGAGGACCCAGAACCGGAGGATGAGGAGGATTGGCAGGGCACTCCGGTGACGAACGTACTTCGGCTCGAGCAGCCATTGGCTTCGTCGATTGACATCGCGTATTGGAGCGCATCGCCCAATAATCCCAACATCATGCTTTCGACGTTGAACAACACCTTTTCTTGTCTTGCACTCGATCTCCAGGCAGGCGGAAAAGTTACAACGAGGTATCTGGGGCACGGTGGGCAACCTACTGGCTTTTCAACCAGTCCTGTGGCGGAGCCTACCCAGTTTTTGACTTCAGCAATGGACGGTGTTGCGAGACTATACGACGTTAGAGAGCCATTGCCTGGTCTCTCGATTCAGGACGAGATTCGGACTGCTCTTTTCGTGCACATACAAGGCGTACCAGGTACGCCCATTCCCTCCCTTCCCTCCTTATATATTGTCGCCCTCATGAAGTCTGGTGCATGTATCGTATTACACTTCTAGCAATCATTACCGGCTCTGATAAATACGAGTGTATCAAAGTCTGGGACCCTCGCTCCAGCACAAGAATGTGCGTCTATGACCTCTCGACCGGCAACAACCCCACGACTTCGCTCGCATGGGACGCGCCCCGTCATACACTCTACGCCGCCACAGAATGCGAAGACACCAAAAGCTTTGAGTACGGCCGGAAATATATAAAGAAGAAAGTACCGAAGCCCCAACGCCCGAGAACGCAGAGCGAAATGGATGATTCAGAGTATGAGTCAGATGATTTCGAGTGGCGGAGGTGGCCTGCGAATGCGTATCATGATGATGAGTACTATGGATATGTGTATGATAGTGGTGGGCACAGAATCTGTAAGTCTCGGAGTGCTCTCTCTCCTAGGATGATGTTGTTAGTCTTTTGACCATTGCTGATCTTGATCGTTTTGCTTTTTTACAGTCCGTTATATGTTTGGAGAGAATGCGGACCCGAAGATTTTACCGAAAGGCGGTCGGTCTTGGGAAGATGTGGAACATTATTGAAAGTATAAACATACTCACTCTGCCAGATTATATACAGTTCTCGGAAACGATCAGATACGATTACGCTCACTTGTCATCTTGCCTCCGTACATAGGTCCATATCGTGCGTATATCAGGTGTTTCGATCAAGAAATCCCGACGCAACAATAGGTAAGTTACAATCCCATGGAGAGCCTTCGGCCCGGAAAAACCATAGTGTAATCTGCAAACGGGGTTCGTATATACACCCTCGCCAGCTTGGCTTTCTCCGCGGGATTATTCCTCCTTTTCTCCGCTGCTCTCTCTGCCAAGCGACAAGTCCTTGGCTTCAATTTCGATACACGACCAGCGGTGTCGTCCTTCAGGGCAGTCGCAGTTTGAACCTATATCTTACGATGCTTTGGTCTTCGATTTGGCTCCAACTCCCGATCCACGGAGGTCCTGAGCTGAGCGAAGGTGGCTTCCATGGGGAGGACGAATGTTTGCTTGGCTGTCTAGTGCAGGGGCGGCCAAGTAATAATACGAAAGAGGGGTGTTGCCAGTGTACTTGACAACGAGGCTGCCTTGTCCGCATCCATGCCATCAATGCGATCCAATGCTCCTAACCGCCACACAGAAGTACCTTCAGCGTTGTAGTCCGAACTGCGTTGCTCTACGCCTCGTCCGTCACAATCAGGGCACGGTTTCGGTGCCGTACATATGTATGATGTCCTAAAAACCAAGTAGTTACCGCGGCAGTACTCTTGTATTGAGGTCGAGCTTCCTTCCATCGCAAGTTGTCAAGGGGTCTTCAGCTTGAATATGTGATGCTACTAGGCGACTCCAGGGTCCGTCATCATTTATGGAAAACTGAGACTCTTCCGAGTCGCCGTCCGAGGTCGACGAGCTCCGCAATTAACCAGCTCACAAAAAATGCAGCCATTCTAACGTATCAGCGTGTATTCCAACTACAGAGACAACATATTCATCTAGACAGTGGTGATGGCGCGCGGCGTGCAGCACTCAAAATCGCTGAAAGACCTGAATCTCGATCGCTTCGGTACTTACCGCGCTCTCAGCAGCAAGGGACCGCTTCGGTCAACTTTCCTTGTTCTATCCATCACTGACAAACGTCGACGCTCCTGCCTTGCTCCTCCGAATGCTCGAATCTCCGTATGAACCTATAAATGCCAGCCTCGCTGTGCCACTACAGCACCCAATTCCAAGCCACTACCTTCCAACCTCGAGTCAGCCTGCTTCGACACGGCTGACAACGCGCTATCAATGGCGGGGGAGACTATGCCATCAATTCCTCGATGGCCCCGGCGGCAAAGACAATACTTTCCTAGCGGGTATTGGCTGAGTTGGAGCACAGAATTTGCATGAATGATCTTTCTCAGGATCAGCCCTGCTTTCAGGGAAGTTGAATGACTGTAAGCTTTCCCTGATTTTCATCTTCAGAGGTACACTTTGAACGACTCGGACCCGGCTTAGACTAAGACTTTTGAACTGGTCAATGATTTACTATCATTAGCATCCATCTTTACTATTATGGACATCGTGCGGACATCGTCGTGGTGTACACCCAGATACTCTTCGCTCACACAGTGTAGCGTATGCATTTGTGACCTCTGAATTACCAGAGGCGATGATACTTTTAAACTGCCCCTTAAATCCACCATGCAAGGACGGAGCTCTCTCCGAATATTCTCTGTGACCTTGCACTATATGTCCATTTCTTGTTCGGTCCTAAGAAGGACACGTCTGGGAATCGTTGCCGTCGGTGCCTGCCTCAGAATCCGCGAGTCGGGCCCTCACCTGCTCTCACGGGCTCTTATCGTTCATTCGACCGAGTACAATCGTTATTTTTGGTCTCCTTCCAGCGAGACCATTCCCTCATGGATCCCTCGTTTCTCGATGATGACAACGTGCCGCATGGTCCTGACTACACAGCGATGATAGTAATGGTCACTTAATTGGACGCGATGCGACTTTAAAGCTGGTTTCCGGTATCCTTTTGGCTTTCCCCAGGTCAGACCAAAGTTGGTACACTCCTCAGCAAGTCCTCATTGTCCTCAACGACGATGGCACCTTCTCTTCCACCCGTCTTCATGCGCATACTTATCGTCAGTTGCGGGGCACTTCTCCTGTCATCTACAGCAATTGCGACTGCACTGGACCCATGTGCCAAGATTGCCGGACTCACATTCGTCGCCACCGCTGATGCCATAGCGTGCCAGAAGTCGTTCCCACTCAACGAGACGTTGAGACAGAATGTGCTGAGCAATATCGCACGTGTTTTTGACTTCTACACCTTTGAGGACTACTATCTGGATTCTCCACCACCATTTCAAGAGTCGACGACCAACATCAGAGCGCAGATTGCTCGGATGAACGCCACGCACTACGAAGTTCGTCTTATTTTCATACGTGGATGACGCGCATCTCTGATAACCGGCGTACATCCTCATGATTCTGTAGACCGACTACGACTTCAACTCCGATGTTTATAACTTCACTACCCAATTGAACGACGGTCACACCAGTATGTGGCGTTTACTTCCTCGGACTATTCATGCCATTGATGGCTGAACGTCTTCTGTTTCTTGTGGCCCGTCGTTAGGGTGGTTCCCGAACTGCTACAACTCCTTTCAGAATATTCTTCCCGCTCCTCCCGTCATCCTCGAGGTCAATGGAACACAGAACGTATTCATAGCTCCCGACTCCGTCGAATTCCTGTCGCAGCTTGGTTCCAACTTCACCGACTTCTTCGACAGCCTCGGATTTAATTGGCAAAGACTCGCCGGGGCCAAAGTGCTCGAGATTGGCGGCATGGATGCATTCGACTACATCGACCTCATCGCTAAGAATGTCTCCGGAAACTATCTCGACCATGGTGTGAGGGTCAATAGTGTGATCAGCAGTTACAGAATCCAAGGGACAGATTTCTCACAGAGGCTAGGAGACCTTGCTGGGCCCGAATTATTGACCTTGACCGAGTTGACATTCAAGTTGATCTTGAAGAACGGGACTGAGCCAGAGACGGTGACTGTACCATATGTGGCAGACTTTATAGGCGTACCCTTTATGGATCAGGCATCCTTGTAAGTTCTCCTAATGTTATTGTACTTCATAGCAATTGACGGGCACAAATAGCTGGGCAAACAACTGTGCGGCCAACAATGCGACGAACGGTATTGACCTTAACGCTCAAGGCCTCTCTCACGCGACCACACAGTCGCCTCTTCGCGCACGAGGGGCGCTATTCGCTAACACTAGGTCAAACGCTATCGGCCTTCCTCGTCTGTACTGTCTTGGAGTTGAGCCAAATTAGTAACATAACTGATCCTACTTTTCACAGAGCCCTTCCTTCCAAATCTCCCGCCCGTCAATGGAAGTGAAGACGTGATCAAATCATTCGTTTTGGATAACACCACCGGCGTGGTACGTTCATCCTCTGAACATTAATGTCTTTGGATCTGCGTAGTCTCATTTTGCGTCGGAGCGCAGATGTTTGTTGGATCATTCGAACCTACAGATTTCGACCAGTTTCAGTTCGATGTTCAGGCTGCAGTCGAAAATTTCCAAGCTGCCAATGTAACCCGTTTGCTCATTGATTTGACAAACAACGGAGGTAAATACAGTCTGCCTCCATCAGCTCGCGAACAATAATGGCCGATCAGTCCATCTACCTTTAGGCGGATTCGTTTGCTTGGGACTATTCCTCCACCAGTTCTTAGCCGGGCTCGACAGTGGATATCCGTACGTGCTCTGAATTCTCTGTCCATAGACGCTTCGCTAAGCTTGTAATGACCTTGACTAGCGGTTTTGAATGTACCGTTCGTGCGAATACCTTGGCTCAGAAGATCGTCGCGGCCGACATTGCGCTTAACGACAGCAGCACTGGTGTCTTCTATGCTCCACCGAATTGTAGGCGGACTTCATTTTTGAGAGAGGCCCGGTCGCTGAACACTCGTACTTCTAGGGGCTTTCCTCAATGACACGCAGTTTTCACTCAACGAAAACTTCGAAACCCCGGATATACAATTCATCGTGAACGGACAGGATCAGCCTACTTCACAACGGTTCCATGTATGTTTTAGTCTGCTAGTTCTCATCCCAGGATGGTACGGCTGCTGAATGATGCGTACATCAGGACATTTGCACGCCCTACGCAGTACCCATCCCTGCGACTCCTCCCTTTGACCTCAAGTCAGTATCTCAGTACTGCCGTTTCTATGCCTTTTCTGATGACTATTACATTCAGGAATGTCGCTATGGGTGTGTACTCCGTCCTCCAATATAGGTTCAGCTCTCTGAAAGTCGTCGCGTTTAGTCAACAATGGAAATTGCGCTTCGACCTGCTCTCTTTTTAGTACCGTTATGCACGAGGTAAGCTGGTTTTCAGTCTCGAAACTCTTTGCCTCAGCAATCCTATATTTCCCACAGAAACACGGGACAAAGATAGCGGTCTTTGGAGGCAAGCCTGGCGAGGACGTTCAGTTTAAAGGTATGTACATTTGTCAAGTTTCTGGCCTTTTTATCATACACAAGCTAATGATGCTATCCCGACCAGGAATGGCTGGCAATCAAGTTTTGGAATGGGCTGACCTGGACACGGAGATCAAGACAGCACAGCTGAAGGATGTAAGTCCAAGGCTTTGCCCCCATATATGCGTGCAGAGAACTGATACTATCTCTGTTTCTGAAGGATCCGCTCGCCCCTCCGGACTTGTGAGTATCAGAATCTATTCGTACTGAGATTAGCAGACTGATGCCTTAGGTAGGATCGTCTCTGCTAACATGCGGTGAGGGCCCCTTCGTCTTTGTAGAATTTGCAGTCAAGGAGATACTCACTTCTCTCTTCCACAAGTCACAATTGGCGGACGGGTACGCTCTGTCCATCTCGCTGTCTGTATCGAGACGCTTACTGAAGCATACAATATATAGCGTATAGTTTCCTGGACGAGCACACTCCCATAGGCAAGTTTTCCCGAAGGGTTGTTGATTTACTCACCACTGACACTTCCCCCCTCTCCACAGCCTACGTTTCAGAACTGCCAACTCGTACACCATGTCCCTCTTTCATACAGGAATCACGTTGGCTGACGTGGTCACCATATTCACAGTGCGCTTCCCCTACACGATGGATACATACAACAACCCCCAGAACCTCTGGAAGTTCGCGTACGTTTGCATCTCTCCTATTGTTTTGCGAGGCGTCGGTTGAGCATAATTATATTTCAGGGCTAGTCAACTTTTCGACTGAGGTAAGGATCGCAGTAGACGGATTCGCAGGAGGTGCAGGCGACATCCATCAGGTTAGAAAAGGATATGTATTGTTGTTCGTTGACGGTCGGACGCCAATGGTATATATACATGTGGCCCGTGTGACGTGTTCATAATTCACGCGTCCAACAACGTTTACCATAAAACCTATGTTTCATCTACAATACATACATCCGAAGGGCGCAACGACGAGGACGTAAGTAGAAGGGGGCTACGCGAGAAGAAGAAAAAGCCTCGATGAGCGTAAAGGGAGAAAGGAAAGGGCGATATGTATACTACACATAATTGGCAAAAAAAGACAAAAAAAACATAGAAAAAGAAGGACTGAGAAGATGTTACGCATCTGGAAAACAAGAATAAACAGGGGAAAGCGGGAGCGTTCATAATCAATCGATAGAAAAGATGAGAATAACGGCAACTGAGGAGTGGAGAGTTGAAAAGAAAAGTCAGAGGATAAAAGTAACGGTATATGAAGACATCGGAAAGGCATGAGCTGAAGGGGTGCATGAGACTCGGGAGACGAAGCTCGAACGCAACTAGGGAACTCAATAGGTCCCCGTCGAGCCCGAACCATTCACCGGCTGATGCTGATGCTGCAAGGAAGGCGACGACATAATACCCTGGCCCGGCCTCGGTGGCGATTGCTGTCCCTGTCCTCCCATTCCAAGTGACACGTTCGCGGGACTCCGATTCTGCAAATGCGGCGACATCGAATGTGACATCGAGATCCCATGGGCTCCGTGGGCTGCACCGGCAGCAAGAGCCGCAGGTGAGACTCTGCCTTGCACCTGTGGCGTAAGGTGCGGCGACGCCGAGAGATGTCCATGACTGAGGTTCCCGGACGAAGTCCTCCTCATCCCACCCTGGATCCCATTGCCGTTCATATCACCCACAGGCGCAGACTGCTGGGGCTGTTGCGAGGCCGCCCATTGCATCTGGCGAGAGGCAGGAAGCTTAAGGTCCAAGTTCATCCCGGCGCCCATCCGCATTCCCTGGCTCTGCTGCTGCTGTTGCTGCTGCTGAGTGAGGTTATGATTCGTGTTGACGTTGACTCCGTGAGCCAATGGAAGGTTGTAATTCGCCCCGTTAGGAGCGACGTGGCCCATGTACGCCGCAGGTCTCGATCCATTCGTCGACGGCATGCCCGCAGCGCCACCATTACCTCCTAAATCCTGCTGCTGCTGACCCCCATGCGTGGCTGCGAACTGCTTGAGAGCCTGCATCTGTTGTATGGTCAGACCCTGCATATTGGGGTACGCGGGGTAACTCTGCGCTCCATTCTGCATAGCGTTCGACGAGAACCCGTTCATATGATATCCGTTCGGCATGGTAATGGCGTGGTGCGGGTTTGGTGGCTTGAGTTGCATAGGGATATTATGGGCAGGGTTCGCGTGAGCGGAGACGGGTGACGCAGAGGAGGCGGAGGCGGGGAGGCTACCGTCAGCGACAGGAGCTGACGATGTGGACATGTCGTGAGAAATGTGCGTGGGCGTGTGGGTGGCATTGTGACCGTTCACCATCGGAGGAGCAGAAGCGGAAGAGGGATGTGGCGGAGACAATTGGGCGCCCTGGCCGTCGGATTGAGCGATGCCAGGTGTTGAACCGGAACGCATCCCTCCATTCGACGAGAGGCGAACTTGCGGAACATTCATGGATTTCTTCATTTGAGCCTGCATCGAGATTGGCGTTCCGCCAGCCTGCGGCATAGACAAGGCAACACCGGCTTCGTGAGCTGGTCGAGGTTGCTGCATCTGTTGTTGCTGATTCTGGTAGGCGGTATTCGGGACGGCAGGGGGAGCCATGGGACGGCCGGGAGCACGGGTCATGTTGTAGTTCGCGAATCTAGTAATTGGCGCAACGGCTTGTGTCTGGCCGTTGGCACCCTTAAGGAAGAGCGTTGAGTCGGTGCTGAGCCTCTGGTGGTCATCGGGACGTAAAATCGACATAGTATGACGCAAATACCTATAATGGTGGATATATCGTTAGGGTTGGAGAAAGCGATGTGAACTAAAGAGACTTACTCGGGAGAATAATTGTCGACCAGTACCCGGTCTTGCTCGTCAGGGCCATCAGGACCGACGGGCGGTTCGTCGTCGTGATCATAGCGCCACCGTTCAGTTATCCTTCGAGCACGCTCTCGTTCCTCCGCAGAATCTTCATCGGACGAGTCCTCAGAGTGTCGCAGACGAGGTCGGCGCAAAAACTCCTCCTCGTCGTCTTGTCGAGACCCTCTTGGAGGGAGCCCTCGGCGATCCACTCGTACGACGCCACCGCGACCACGTCTCATCCGTACTGCACGATAGTGTCGCGGCGACTCGTCCTGGGAGTCAGAAGAGGTTGGAGGAGTGATAGTAGGACACCAATATCGACCTGAGAGTCCGACGGGGTCCGGCTGGTGAGGATTCTGCTCAACGAGAAGACGTAAGTACACTGTCATAGAGGGAAACCAGAAGACCTACGTCGATACCGTCCTCCCAATACGAATTGGTCGCCTTGATCTGTAGGACTCCTCGTTCGATTTCGCTCTGAATGGCCGCCACCCGGTCCTTCGGTCGCATAGGAGTCTCCATGGCTGGAAGGTTGTCTGCGGCAGAAGGCTTGATGCGAATCGAGCTGTTAAGGAAGTCAGGATTATATACGACGGAGAACAAGGTGGACTAAAACGGACAGTTGTGCTGGTTTTGGTTTCTTCGGTGGCTGACGTTCCTTGTCGAAAAACATTTCTTCATCCTCCTTGACGCCCAGAGCAGGAAACTTCCGCTTCATACTAGCCATATTCTCGCGTATCTCCCAAACTGCCCTCCCGTGGCGCACTGCTTCTCGTTTGATGGTTTCGCGATTATTAGTCGCCACAGCCAGTTCTTGGGTCATTAGAAGCTCCTGCTGAAGCCTTACGAGCTTCTCTGATGACGAAGCCTGAGCAGCACGAGTTTTACGAATGGCCTTGACGTCTCGTCGGCGGAAACAAACATAAGATTCGTTCTGTGTGTCGGCCTCGTCGTACTAAAATACAAAAGTCAGGTAAGCCTAAGAAAGCAAGAAGAAGAGGAATATCTTACATTCAGCGCAGGGATAACTCTGTGGCCACCGCGTTCGATCCGGCGCTCTTTCCAGTAAGAGTAGACAAGCTTGGCGTAACGGAGCATTTGTGGTGGCGGAGGGATCCATGACGGGACAACAAAAGCAGCAAAGGTATCGGGGGGTAACGGCGATGCGAAGGTGTCTTGATAATCTGAAAATGGAGGGAAATGACCTCCGGATTCGAGACCCTGTAAACCGAGATAATCAGCACTCTGAGGGTCACACTCGTCGCGCCTACTTACATGATGGAGGTAGGCGGTCTTTTCGTTAGTTACCTTCTCGAAGAGGCCCATGACGAGCTCAAGCTCATCCTCTGTCATGACCACTGGCTGTGGTACATCTGGTTCCTTTCCCTTTGCCTTTGCACTCCGTTGGGACGTGCGTGTGGCGGTCCCAGCCGTAGAGAGAGCGCCCTGGGCAGAGGTGCCCTCGCCACGCGCCTCCTCGTTGTTCTTGTCTAGCCAATCTTTGTCTCGCTCATCCATATAATATGTGAAGCCATTGGCAAGGGCGTCCGAGATGGATTCCTCGACGCACTCCGATGTCTTAAGATAATGGTGGGGATCTGTCCATTTCGAGGTAGGATAGAGCTCTTCGTAGTTATCGACCGTGCCGGTGCTGTCCGGGATGGGAATGTATGCTGCCCTGTCTGGCGCTGCCGGGGCCGATGCCGCCGCTCCTCGCGTGGGGCGCTGCACCGACGCTGAATGCCGGGCGGCAGCGGAAAGCACAGCTTGGAGATGGTGTTCCTAAACGCAGAAGCTTAGTCAGCATGCTCCGGGGACACATCGCCGGACCCGCCAGCCAATCAGAAGGCGACACGCGGGGGTCCGCCAACAAGGGTCGCCACGTAGGAGAGGGGGTCGACGACAGGACTCACGTTGGCATCCTCAGCATCGACGCCGGCAGTCGAGACGACACGGACCTTCTCCTCGTCCTCGTCGAAGCCCAGGGGATCAGCATCAATGGATCCCTGGACGATGCGAAGACGAGTCTTGTTAGTGACACGGTTGCGGTTTCGAAGAGTCGAGGGGCCGCTGGACGAGTTGGCGCGGGGCATTTCATGGAGGAAGGTGAGCGATGCAGAGAATAAATTAGCAGTGGGCGGGGCTCGAGAACGCGAAGGATGTGCTACGGCTCGCTCGCTGGGCTCGTCGACTCGTGCGGCGCTGGCGGGGCTCGTTGATTGGGGCGACGCCGGAGAATTTTGGCCGAGATCTCGGGCCGGTAACACGAATTGTAGGTCACCCGCTCTATTTGGTCGGGGTAAACACCGTCTGTCCCCTTTCGTCCTGCCACCATCTCCTCCCTCTGCATCTCAGAAAAATACATCCCGCTTTGTTCTCAGTATCTGTGTCAGAGAGAACTTTTGTTCTCGTGCTTGCCGCAGTTCTCTGGTGCCCGCATACTAACGAACCACTCGATCGGGGCACGCGCCACCGTTATTGTTTCATCGTTGTTCAATGTTTGTGCCATTCTTGATGTGGCACGAGGCTTTGTGGGGCCAATTTCGTCCTTTTTTCCCAATGTCCGCAGGTGTTTTGCTGATACGCATACACCGTTGGCCCCTCACCGCACCTGAATCTACTGGAGGGTTCACGACGGCAGTGATACGCACATAAAATATTCTCCAGTCGTTATCGATGTCACCTCTGTTTCGGTACGGCTACTCGAATTCACTTCGCCTTTTGTGTTCATGATCTCAGGCGTGCCGCGTTATCGGTTATAGAAGTTGAGCTCCGTATGCCAGTATCCAGGGCTATTCACATCGTATCAACATCCACTGCTTGTGACTTTCCTATCAAGAAGTACTCCCACCGACAATTAGCTCGAAAAGATCGCCCTTCCGACTGAGGAGCTCGACACTATGAACACCGACGACAGAGACACCATTCTCGCCATTCTCCTCACAGATTCCTCTTCATGGCAACAGCTCGTCGCGTTTGCTCCTCGCACCTCGGATGCCGCCACCGACGCGAATCTACGCAACCGCTACATGGCTCTACTAGCGCTACACGTTCGACACCAATCAGCAGACAAGGCAGAAGACCTGCGCCTCGTCATGTATCTCCTTGACCAAGAGGTCCTATATCACCGTCAGGCGGATCATTACCGCTCATCCATCTCCCTCGCCTGCTATCTCTTAGCGCGATACCGTCAGCCCTCTCACCTGTGGGCCATTTGGGCAGCTCGCGAAGCCAACTTTGACGCGTTAAAGAGCGTCGACTCGCATTATATGTGGTACGCCACATCCGGAGTAGAGAATGCCAAGATGTATCTCGAAAGATGTGGAATGGGCGATGTGGGTGAAGGAGCAGCTGAGGATGGAGGCCGTGTGCGATGGTGGCGAGAATTGGTGGAAGATGCGGGAGATGAAGCAAAGGCATTCGAGGAGTTGAAGAGACAGGTCGTCGAGAGGATCAAAATGGACGTGACGTGTGGAATTACGGATGAGACGGTGGAAAAGTTTGTAGATGATTCATGGCGGTCGGAGACGAAGAGGTGGGAAGAGTCGCTGTTACCTTAAATCATCCTCTTCCGCCACAGTGCGCCACCCTCTCCAAAGTCATAACATCGGTGTAGCTGTCCTAGGCCATTTTAATGTGATAACTCCGACAATATCAGACTGCATACTCTGTTGCTAGTTTCTAGTGGTCTTTGTTCACTATTGCCCGATGGAAGCGGTTGATGCGCTTACTTCAGACGGAAGGCGTCCTGTAACTCACGCCGTAATCCAGAGCCTATATCCCAATTCCAAGTGGGGTTTGTATGTTCACAGTACTGAGCGTACTCTTAACTTGAAGAGTTTCAGCCGATGCTAACACTGATCTGGTCTCTGGCGAGGAAGTCGGAAGGATCTTCTGGACGTCAGAGCTGGGCACTCAGTAGGGAAAATCCCTGGAGGGCGACAACCCCGGACGAGTCATTTCCATTACTGACCATGATCATGAGCACATGCGTGCTAATGGGGCAAGGCTGCATGTGTAAATACTGGACTCCAAAAACGAGTCAACACGCTAGAGGATTCCCCGCATTCCCAGTGCACGACGACCGGTAACTTCACCATGTCCTCAAAGCCACTGTACACGAATTCCTACAGCGAGCCTGCCCCGGAGGACCTCAGCAACTGCTATGGTCCCGACCCGTATGACCTCAACTTCATATGGCCCATCGACTTCTCACTCCTCGAATCTGAACGTGTGAAGCTCGTCCCGTTCATCCCTCGTCTTCATGCACAAATCTACGTCGACCACGCAGCCTCTTCTCCGGATATGAGTCGGTGGCTGCCTTTCGATCTTTCTAAACTCGAAGACGTGCTGTCGTTCGTCGAGTCCTTCATACGCAGAAGTCCGAGCTGCATCGCGTTTGCAGTGATGGACAAGGGGAGCGATGGGAAGGATGTGGAGGGGAAGATGGCGGGTGTGATCGCGTTGATTAAGAGCGACAAGAATTTGGTGACGGAGTTGGGATGGGTAGTGACGTTCCCCGAGTATCAACGCAGTAAGTGATGCTTCTATGCAAAGCATCTCATGATTTGTCTGGGAAAGGACTCATCGTGATTCCAAGCTTATGTGACGGGCAACGCGATCGGAATCCTGCTGAGATTCTGCCTCGAACTTCCGTCAAAGACGAAAGGCGCGCTGGGACTTCGGAGAGTGCAGTGGACAGCAAATCCACTGAACCTCAAGAGTATAGCCGCCGCAAAAAGGATGGGTATGAAGGAGGAAGGGACGCACAGATGGGTATTCGTGTTGGCGGAGGGTAAAGAAGGCCATGCGACGAGAGAGGGAGACCCGAAGCAGAGTCGGCTTGGTCGAGGAAGCACGATGTTAGCAATGTGTTGCGATGACTGGGAGAATGGAGGAAGGGAGTTCGTACAGAAGATGATCGACCTCAGGCGGTGAAGTGTACCGTGATGATGTATGTAGAAGCCTGAGGTTGGCCGGTTGGTTGAAAGTTGCCCAGTGTTGGGGCCACATGTGGCACCGCAGTGACACGCTGAGTTTGAATATCTACACCCGCGCTGACCATGTTTTAGGCCTCTTGCGCGTCCTGCAACTGATCTCCCACCATATTCTTTCCAATTGGTGTATCTTCTTTCGCCTCTTCATCTTGTCGTATACTGTCCACTGAGAGTAACAGGGCTATTTGTTGTACTCTTCAAGCATGGCATCCCAATTCTTGAGCTGGAATATCCAGCCAGTCGAACACCCCACCCTTTCTATGTGGTTGCCTATGTGCTCTCGACGACACCCCACCTCTTCTGGAATCGCTTGAACTCAATGTTCCTTGTGATTCAGACCCGACTATCGCCTACTATCTCACGCCATCTTGCTTTAGGACCTCTAGGATGTCGACTGCGCCATTGAGGGATATTGTCCTCGCTAATTTCACCATTCCTTGGTCATTCATTCCTACGGCCAATCTCACCCGTTTATCCATCGTCTTGACGGCTAATCACACTGCTCATGGTATGCCGAAGAAGATCACAGAGCTCGTTGGACGACTCCAATGCATGTCAAACCTCGAATCATTGATCCTGACCAACGCCGTGCGCATCCGAGCACCAACTTCCCTGCCGACACACGACCAACTCATGTCTCTCCCCTCGCTTCGTTCTTTGAAATTGCGAGGTCGTGCCATTGACTGCGGTTGCTTGCCCGCGTTTTTCATCATCCATCCGACCACCAACTGCGACCTGGGGTTTTCTGTTCTTGATCAACGCGATGTCCAGGCGCTGCAGCTTCCTTATTTTGATGCTCCCGACCATGCGTCCGCACTCCGAAGCCGAGCCTCAAACCTTGGTGATCTGGAAATTTCGTTTCCGATGTCAAGGGAACTCATAGTGTCTTCAATTCATTCCTCGACGAAGCTCGTTGTGTCCATCTGCATAGTTCAGGACACTCCTTCGTTCCGCGATAGGTGCTTCTCACTCCTTCCCTTTGTGCATCAATTGGCACACTCTGTTCAGGAAGTTCATCGCTCTGGAGTCTGTCCGATATACAGGAACGGGCCATTCATTCTTCACGGCTCTAGCTACTCTATGCCCCACACTTAATTCTGCCTTTCTGAATATAACCTACTCCCTTCCTGAGCCATTCTTTCCGAAAATGAAACGCCTCATCATCTACTGCCCGAATTTGCCGATCAAGTCGCTTTTGAATTACATATCTGTGAAGCGTGAGCGAGGCTATACTTTGCCTTATTTAGTTCTCTATGTAAACACTATACCAGATCTCCAGTTCGAGGCCTTGAAAAACCTTGTCAATGTACTTATGGTATTCAATTTCGGATAGTTTCTTATATATACATTTGGGAGGGAGGTTCTGATCATCCAGGAAAACCACCACAATTGTATTCTTACTCTGACTTTCCATCAACCGTCTGAGTATCAGGTTGAGAGCTGTTGAGAGCCACCACGGGCCACGCCACACGGAGAAGAGAGTAACAAGAGATTAGATTAGATTAGATTTCGTCATTTCAGATCAGCCGCCCTGTGTTCAACTAAACTTCGACAGCTTTGAATAATCGCCATACCATGGATATCTCATGCTGTCCTTGTCCGCCCTTACGGTCTGAAGACGTTGGTATATTCAGCTGTACTCTTTCCTTCGTTCTTTCAGATCGCTGTATTATAGTGCTATTCAGCCCGAGTCAGTCAGGATAAGGTCGCATTTTCCGTGATAAACACATCTTCCCACCGAGGGTCGACTCGGGAGTTATCAGAGTTAGGTGCTATCTCAAGACGATGAGAGCATATGTTATCATTATGTTTAGCACGGGACCCATACCTTCTGCTCTCTTATAACTCCCTACGGCTACCCCGACTTCGCCTGTCATTCAGCGACTGGTACTATGGCATTGATGCCGTCCCTCGATGAAAAATCTGGCAAGACCGAGCTTCTCCCATCTTCTTCGTCTAACTCACCTCCTCCGAATTTCGAGGGGAAAAGGTCGAAGTGGAACTACCTTGCTTTCGCTGTCCTTGGGTCTCTTGCCCTTGTCCAGACCGCAAATCAAGCAGGCTTGTCGGATACTCTCCTTGCCACGATCGGATCATTCAGGACGGAGGCATCAAGAGCGGAACTTTGTCCGCAGGAGGGAGCTCTGTATCCCCACAAGGAGTATGCGCTGTTCCAGACGTTGACGGATAGTTATGGGACAGAAGAGTTCAAGGCAAGGGCCATAGATTGGGTGAGTTCTTTGCGTTAGTTTTGCTGTACCAGGGGCGGTTCTGAGAGTTGTGCATTGGCGCTACAGATTGCGGGGGCAATTCAGGTTGAGTGAGTAGTGTTCGTTGATTGGCAAGGAGTATGAAGAATATTAACGACTGAAGATGAATTAGAACTGAGTCCTATGATGCAATGGGTGAGGTTGGCGAGGATCCTCGATGGGACAAGTTCGCCGACTTCCATGATTACTTGGCAAAGGCGTTTCCCTTGACGCAAGTATTATTTATCGCAATACGCAGCTCGACATTCATCACTCGCTTTTTTCTTACTACAGACACGCTACCGCGAAGCTCACGAAAGTCCATACTTATGGCTTGGTCTATCATTGGCAAGGCTCCGACAGTTCGTTGAAGCCGGCGCTGCTGACTGCTCACCAAGGTACGCCGAATCATTGTCTTTCGGGCCAGCATCAAGCTGAACTTGAACGTAGATGTCGTTCCTGTGCATCCCGATACGGTGGACGAATGGGTTCACCCGCCCTACTCTGGCTACTACGACGGTATGTGCCTCAATGTATTCTATCCGATCGTCTGAATGTTGAACGTACCCGCTGCAGGTGAATACGTCTGGGGTCGAGGATCCTTGGACGACAAGAGTGGTCTAGTGGGACTGTTGTGAGTTCATCTTTCCTGTCCTCTGATGGTCCAGTATTTCCACTCATGTCTCGCAGGTCGTCCGCAGAAGTGCTTCTCGAGCACTCTTTTAGGCCTGTCCGAACAATCGTCTTTGCTTTCGGGTTTGACGAAGAATCGGGCCCTGTTCATGTCAGTCTTCGACCAAGTCTATGTCTGCTGTGCTCAACTAGCTCACTCTTCGTCCAGAGCGCTGGTCACCTTAATGATTACTTGCTAGCCACATACGGCAAAGACGGATTTTCCATCCTTGTAGACGAAGGAGGTGTGTTCTTTTCACTCTAGCTCCACCCTGCTGGATACGTCTAACGGCAAGCATGGTAGGAGGATGGGGTGAATCGTATGGGTCTGACATGGCTAGTGTCGGGATAGGAGAAAAGGGCTCTATCAGCGTAAAGTTGCAAGTCGCCTCGCCTGGGGGACACTCCAGCGTCCCACCTCCACACACTGTAAGAGATATTGCATTCCTCTTTATTTCCACACCACTAACATAGCATCATCCCCACTGAATATCAGAGCATCGGCATTCTCGCTGCCCTCCTTGTGACCTACGAAGACAATCCTTTCCCTGTTCAGCTTGCTCGCGACACGCCCATATACGAGACTGTTCAATGTCTCGCCATGCATTCAAAATCAATCGACTCAACTCTGCGTAAATTTATTAAGGAATCGACCACGAGCGATAAGGCGTTGAAGAAAGCGAGCGAGCTACTCGCTGAGAATATAAAGATGAAGAGCCTGATCAGCACCACGCAGGCAATCGATATCGTCAATGGTGGAGTAAAGAGTACGTCCTTCTCTCAATAATGTTGTAAACGTAACTCCTCACGATCTCGCAGCGAATGCGTTGCCTGAGCAGGCCTACGCCATCGTCAACCATAGGGTCGCCACTGATAGGTACGCCTTCACCTTCGTAATCATCAATCCCACATGCCATCCAGTTGACTGACCGTTCTGTATATATACAGCTCTATTGCAGCGACTCAGAAACGCGACACCGATCTTCTGATACCCCTCGCCGAACGCTTCAACCTCTCGTTCACAGCATTCGGGTCTCTCGTTTCAGAAGCAGATGTCCCAGCCTACGGAAATCTCGCTCTAACTGGTGGAGGGATTGACCCCGCACCGGTTTCCCCTATCGATGCAGAGCCGTTCAAAGTGTTGAGTGGGTCCATTCGTGCAGCGTATAACACACATAGAGGCATCGAGGATGGGGGACCGAAGGACGAGCTCGTTGTGAGTCCCGGGATCACAACCGGGAATACTGGTGCGTTCAAAGTCTTTCTTAGTCACATCTTTCTGGAGCGCGAAGGCAAGGTGGCTTATGGTCAACAAAGATACAAGGCATTACTGGGGCTTGACGAGGCATATCTTCCGCTATGCGCATATGTATAACGGTAACGCCACGGCTGGAATACGCACCGGTGTACACACTACCAACGAAGGTACGCATCTGCTGCTGTATTGAACTCCTTAGATCGATTGACGGATTTGTCGTAGCCGTCCGTGCGGTCGACTTCGTTGAAAGCATTAGGTATTACACTGCGTTGATCATGAACTTGAACGAAGCGGCAGACCTCTAGAGAGCCTGCCTTTATGTACGCTATATGAGATGTACTGTTCGCAAGGATCCACGGCTTTGCAACCGAACGTTTGGATGGCAATGCCACCACGAAGGTGGCGAGGCGCCAATGTGGCGCAACAGGGGCCTCGGAGCTCGGGGTGTGATCGGAGCTCGTTCCGCTTCCTCCGCTTCGAGTGTTGTTCACAATCCACTCGAGCCACATGGGCCATAAGTATTTTCCTCGCCTTTCCCAAGTCTTTCCTGGTCCATGAGCCTTGATCTCAACGCAGAATAGGACATGATTACTCTTAGCTTGAACAAAAGATTGGGTTACGCGCAAAAGGCTTAGTTAGACGCAATGCTCATAAGGCCGCAAGCGCTCGGCGCGTTGTGAATTCCATGTGAACATGGTGTGCTATGACTGTGCTATAGGCGCCTATCAGCCGTCTCACATAACTTATAACCTCGGTAGAATTACAGCTCTCGTTGACTTGATACCCGCCGCTATGGTGCCAATGTTGAAACCAACGTCTGTCGACTCAAAGGACGAACTCTTGCCGTCCATCACGTCCATCACACTCTCCACAGGATCTGCTGAAGAGACACGGTCGACGAAGTGGAAGTACCTCGCCTGTACCGTTCTAGGTTCCTTGGCCTTGCTGCACATCCTTCGTGGCCTCAATTTATTGCCTCTGGACCCTCTGTTTTCGCGTTTCGACGCGGCACCAGCACTCTGCCCTCAGGAAGAAGCTTTATACCCCGTGAAGGAGAAGGCTGTGTTCCAGAGTTTAACAGAGATTTATGGGACGCAGGAGTTCAAGACGAGGGCTATTGATTGGGTGAATACTTTTGCTCCTTTTACATGTGACTATCATCTGACAGTTTTCTGATTATAGTTGGGGGGCGCTGTTCGTGTCGAGTATGTTCATCCACGAGCCTGATTGAGTATTCACCTTGCGACGTGCATAACTAATATACCGTACATAGGACCGAATCTTACGATGTGATGGGTGACGTTGGCGAAGATCCTCGCTGGGACAAGTTCGCCAAGTTCCACGACTACCTGCTCGAGGCATTCCCATTGACGTCGGTGTTTCTTTGCATTTACTTGCACCGTTGCTCTGCTCCATCTCTGACAATTTTATTCTCCTCTAGTCACGCAACTCTGAAACTCACGAAAGTCCATACCTATGGCCTTGTATTTAATTGGCAAGGTTCAGATGCTTCGTTGAAGCCAGCGCTTTACACTGGACATCAAGGTTGGCCGGGTTCTTTTGTACATGTACATCACGACCAATATATAGTTGAAATCCCTTATATTCCTTCAGACGTCGTTCCTGTCGATCCTGATACCGTCGATAAATGGGCACATCCACCATACTCTGGTTATTATGACGGTATATCCTTCCTCGATCGTTCTCTTGCTTCAAGTTAGTTGACCCCGTCGGAGCGCCTTCTAGGCGAACGGGTATGGGGTAGAGGCTCCCTGGACGATAAGTGTGGTGTTATTGGTCTCTTGTGATTGTTCCACCTATCAGGATATATATCCATCAACAACTGACTAGATCTTTTCAGGTCTTCTGTCGAGTCTCTCCTGGAACACTCGTTCAAGCCCACGAGAACCGTTATTCTCGCGTTCGGCTTCGACGAAGAATCAGCACCTATTCGTGTGAGTAGTTCCTGTAACCTGTTCCTACATTTGTTCTCATTTACCGACGGCGTGGACTACTAAGAGTGCTAGCTATATCAGAGACTATCTCCTCTCCACCTACGGCAAGTATGGGATCTCTATCCTCGTCGATGAAGGTGGTACGTGTCATCACTCACACACTGATCGACCTCGCCCATGATTGATCGTCTGGATACACTTGACAGGGGGTTTCGGAGAGCAATTTGGCTCTGTAATAGCTACCGTTGGAGTGGGAGAGAAGGGTATAATCAATCCTCGGTTAGTTCGCTCAGCAAAGTTCGATAGTTCCCTCATACCTTGAAATTGATCGTTAAATCAGGATCCAAGTCTCTTCTCCGGGTGGCCATTCTAGCGTCCCCCCGTCACACACAGTAATCCATCTATTATACTTGCAGTCATGCGCTCGCTAACGCAAGCTTCTAAGAGCATCGGAATGCTGGCGTCCCTTCTCGTGGCTTTTGAATCCAACCCCTTCCCAGTCCACCTCGCCCGCGGCACCCCGGTCTACTCGAACATCCAATGCATCGCCTCGCACGCACATTCTATGGATCCAAAGCTTCGCAAGCTCATCCTTTCGTCGGCCACATCAGACAAGGCCCTGCAGCAGGCGAGCGAGTTGTTGACAGAAGATGTAGTCATGAAGAGCCTGATTGGGACGACGCAGGCCATTGATATTATAAGTGGAGGTGTGAAGACAAATGCGCTTCCGGAGCAGGCTTACGCGATTGTGAATCATAGGATAGCCACTGACAGGTTTGTTTATTCACCGTGGTCACTTTCCCTCTGCTGTTATTATTATTCATAATTCTCCCCCTCGCACATAATCGACTAAGTTGACTTTTGCGTATCTGCCACAGCTCCGTCGCGGCGCTCCAGAAACGAGACATAGACCTCCTCAAACCACTCGCCGAAGAGTTCAACCTCTCATTCACCGCATTCGGTACTCTTATTTCTGAGACCGATGTCCCCGCATATGGTACACTCACGCTTACTGGTGCTGGATTGGACCCTGCGCCGGTTTCGCCCTCCGACGAGGAACCATACAGGGTGTTGAGTGGGTCGATTAGGGCGGCTTATGATGTACATAGAGGTATAGGGACAGATGGTCTAGAGGACGACGGTTTTATCATCAGTCCAGGGATTGAGGGTGGTAATAGTGGTGCGTCTTCCGGTTTCATGAATTTGCATATGGTGTAGTTGGTACTCATGGGGGTTTGTGGCCGGATGAGTAGATACGATGTGGTACTGGGATTTGACCAAACATATCTTCCGGTACTCCCATTGGAATTCAAGGAATACGTCAATTGTGGACCTTGGTATTCATACGGTCAACGAAGGTACGTCTAGGCCCATGTGGCCCAGCTTCATCGCCACGACAATGTTTCTAGTGCTCGGTTTGGGGAATTTATTCTGGGTTTCGTGCTGACTTGGTTTGTACTCTTGGGTTAGCCATACCCGCGGAGGACTTCGTCGAGATCATCACGTTCTACACGACGTTGATATTGAACGTCAACGAAGCAACCGGGATGTAAACGGACACTAAGGACATGACCCTCTCATTGCTGTAACATGTTGTGGTTGTCTAATACAACAAGAAATATATTGTGAAAGATCCTGTGGATAGCGTGGATATGTCGTGTGTTCGTAGTGTATATCAGGCACATAAATGAAGCAGTCTGTAATCCACGACGTTCGTCAATGCGCCCAAAGCAATGACATCGATCAAAGCGCCGCTCACTCACCAAAAGTCCGAAAAACCATGATGCAGAAATAACGATATCAGACCAAAATTCAACCCGACCCTTCATCATCGCCCAAACTCCACCACTCCTCCTCCCAATCCCTCTCCAAAATATCGGCCAACCTGTCCTGCACCGCCTTCAACTCCATCCGCGGTTCGATATATCGCCCTATGGGGTCATCCGCCGCGTCTTGGATGGCGGCTACGAAGCCTTCTTTGTCGTCTTTGCGGACGTTGTAGACGTAGGGTGGGTCGAGGTACTTGAGCATACTGTGTTGGCTTACCCACTTCCGACGGTTGTCGGGGTCATTTGCGTCCCACTGGAAGGAGGACGTAGGGTGAGTAAGTTGTGATTTGAATATGGAGGAGGAAGTGAGAGGTATGGGCGTACTTGAAGTATGGGATTAATGAACGGTACGCCTAGACATAGAGCTTCATACGGTGTAGGAGATCTACAGGTCAAAAATCATCAACGACCCGAACGCGGACGCATGATGCTGGCCGCGAGAACAAACCAACGTACGTATACGGCTGTCCAACTCCGATCAACACCTTCGAATGTGCTATCTCCTCCAAAAACTCATGCTGCGGCAACAGCCCTATATTTGTCAAGCCCTCCGGAAGCGTAACCTGCAGGCCCTTGTCCAGGTTCGGTTCGTTCGAAGCTCCCACAATGATATTGATGCCAGTTTCCTCTACAGCAGCCGTATAGAAATCGGCATCCCAGGCTTTTTCCGGGATGTTGGAGAAGTATTTGAGGCGTTTGGCCATCGCTTTATGGAGTGCGGTTGAAGGCGACGGAGAGAGTGAGTTGAGGCTAAGGTGATGTGAGAGGGAAGGAGGGTTTGCGTACCATATGCCTGATTCTTCCGTTCAGAGGGAGGGACAAAGGAATGGGCGAGACAAGAGAGCTGGACGGAGTAGCCGACGTGGGTGTTTATGCTCCAGGGGATGTCCATGTTGTAGGGTTCCGGGTTGAGAGTCCATTTCGGACCAAGAGGGTGGTCGATATGCGCCCAGAAGTGCCACTGAGAGATGGTATGAACCAGAACGGGAATTCAGAATCTGTACCATTCGAGAGGAAGGATGAAATATTCACTGACGCTGAATAACTTTAGGGCCAGACTCGAATCAGTGGTCAAAATGGCGGTAAATTAAATAACAGAGTATGACGCAGTGATAAAGCGCACCTTCCATATCGGTATCCCATGGGGGTTGCGTTCAGACTGGACGCAACTCTCCTCATCTCTATAACATTCCCATACATCTGGTGGTTCAAGGAAAACAGCCTTGACTAGCCGAGGAAAGGTCTGGTACAACTGTACGGCCCGGTCGGTATTGAGCGAGTAGAGGATCGTGTAGTTCATGTTCTGCAGGGCTTGTATCTGTAAGGGGATACGTCTGTCAATGATAGGCGCCCGGGGACGCAGATCAGCGATCTCAAGCGCATACCGTAGATCGCGACCTGCAACGCGACGAGAATGAAAAACACGTTCAGAGATGCGCAAAACAAACGCGTCGGAAGCGTGCCGTGGTCACTCACCACAAGTCTTCGCCACCCGTCCATCCTGCCAGTGCGCCACGGAAATGATACGAGCCCAGAATTACGACTGATCACAACGTAGTTCTTCGTCTGCATTGGTTCAATGATGGGATTGAGCAGAAATCACGCACCCTTGTCCTGGTTCACGGCACAATCATCCTCCAAACACCTGAACAGATCCTTAATCATCCTATTATTCTCGCTCGCCCATGATTCGCTATTCTTCTCAGAAAGCGGGAATAAGGAGTCGCTAAGTCTGAAGTGTTTGGGCTTTGCTAACTCCAAAGGCTTGACCTCGCATTCCGGCGGTGCTCTTGCGGCTAAGTGCTCTTGCACCTTAGGAAGAACGGCGACTGGTGTAGGTTTCGGTGTGGCCTCGACGTACTCGTAGACCGTGACGGTGGTAGTGGGAAAGAATGATGGCGCGTCGAAGATGTGCAAGCTCCGGGGATGGATCCATTGACCGCCGGTCATAATGAGCAGGAATAAACTAATAACACAGCAGAGCAGCCATCGTCTCCGCCTTCCATAGAGCGTAGATGATTAGCAACATCCATCGACACCACCAAGAATAGTATGAATGGACTCACGAACGACGCACTCTCAATGGTGGAGGCCCCGACCGCATTCTAATCAACACAGCCCAAACAGTAGCTAAACCTGGACTGAGGCTCCCTTCCTCCTGTCAACGAACGCGAAAGCTTGATCAACGACGCAGACCACAGAGAGAAAGTCAACAGCCAAAGTTGTCCTATACGGCACCGGGTCGACGTGAGGAAGGGAATCCTACGCGATGGGACAAGAAAAGAAAAAGAAAAAGAAGGTGTTAGCGTCCGGGGGTTGTGCGGAGGGGTCGAACGTTGATGGCACTATACATGCTACTATCTTATGATTAGCGCCAGGACTATCTCTTCAATATCGCTCAACTGGCCGAGACATCCGCGGGCAGACGCTGGACCTGCGAGGAGAACAGGACGTCGGTGGTCTTCTCAAACATCCATCGAGTCTTCTTGACATCCGCATGTCCGACATGTTATCCTCCGATATCCGACTCAGAAGCAGGCGTTCGAAATGAGTACATATCGCTCTTGAAGGTGCGCGCGGTGTGGATGTAAAAATGTGGTTTGCGACGAACGAACTGGACCAGTCGAGCTGAGAGCAGTGCGGGTGGACGTGTACGAGTGTGATCGTCGCGGAGCCACTCATCCACAAACCCATTCAGGCCATGTTTCATGTTGGCGCTCAAGTGACCCCTGGCCCTGCACCAGCCTGAGCAGGAACGTCAGGTCCCGACTATGTATCCTGGATCCTGTGCACCACAATTATTCCTCGCCGCCCACTGAAAACCGATGCAATATCCATGCGAGCATCTCAGATCAAACAGTGATACGAAAATGGCAGATGCGACGAATAAATAAACGCTATGCCAAACGAGGGACGATGCGAGAACGTAGAGAACTAAGAGACTACGAAGGATTGAGAACACGGAGACATACTATACACGAATATTGTACACAAAGGAAATCCAACACGAACTATGAGAACTTACAGACAAAGTGCCACACCTCGAGTACGTACACTCAGAGAAGGGTGGCGAGGACGGAAGAAGAGTGAATGAAGACTGGGTATAAACTTAGTAGAATCACAAGTCAGAATGCACAACGTAGACAGAAAACCAGACAGAAAACCGGAAGATACAAACGAAGAAAACAGGTTGATTACAAAGCAGGAAACAACTCAAACGAAGATCGGGGAGAGAAGAGAAAAGAAAGAGTCTAAATCGTAAGGTAAAACCTTGTCCGTGGTGGATGCTCGTAACTCGTAACCAACCGTGTCAAAACCGTAATGGCAAATGTCCAATGAACGAATGTAAATGTGGGCGAAGGATGCCCAGTTGAAGGATGGCGGTACCCGATTAGGTGAACAAAGCCGCGTCCAACCCGCGCGAGAAGTCCATCACCACGATCTTCTGATCATGCGAGGTGCTATAAACAGAAAACCACAAATCGTGTCAGCGCCGACTCAACACCGATGAGAGGGGTAATAAAAACTATCACGCACCTCACAATCCTCCGCATATCGAACTTCACATCGAAGATGTGGCTCGAATGTTGATGCTTAAACTCCCTAACCATCTTCCCAGTCCTCATATCCCACAGCTTCACCGTCCGATCATAGCTCGCACTGACCAGCCTTCCACTGGCGGGGTCGAAGGCCAAAGCGCGAACGAGAGCGTCGTGCCCAACGAGGGTCTTCACGCATTCGCCAGTGGAAGCGGACCATATCTTGATCTTACAGTCATTAGAACCGGAGACAATGAGGTCGTCCTGTGGTGAGAAGTCAGTCAATATAGGTCTGTATATCCGTGGAAAAAAGTGCTAACCTTGAATTCGATGCACGCGAGTCCACGGTCGTGGCCCTCAAACGTCGTCAACCGGTTCCCACTGGCAATATCCCAAAGCATCATCTTCCCATCGCCACTCGCACTGACGACCCTGCCGTTCTGAAGCCCGACGGCATTCACGGGCCCTTCGTGCCCGCACAAGGTCCTGTGAAGTTCGAGGGTCTTGCGGTTCCACACCCTGATCACTGCGTCTTTCGAGCTGTTTCGGGAAGATAATTAGTTAGATAGCGACGTTGATGATAGGATGAAGAGGAAGAGGAAGAGGAATGAAACCTACCAGCTCACAATCCAATCCTTGTCTATCCTCAAATCCAAAACTCCACCCATATGTCCCCTCAAGACCGCCTTCACCTCGGCATTCATCACCTTCTCCCCATTCGGACCCTTCTCCGCCCACATATCCCAAACACAGACTGTCCGATCACTGCTCCCGCTAACCATGAATCCTTTCCTTCCCGCACCCGTTAAGTCCTCATCTCCCCACCTAGGCACGTCCCAGTCTTTATCGAACTTAAGACAAAGAACGCTACCCTTGTGGCCTCGGAAAGTGCCCATCAACCTCCCCGTGTCGAGATCCCATACTTTGATAGTTTGATCTCGTGCGCCTGTGACGATCCTTCCACTATCAAACTCAAGACAGTACACAGAGTCTGCATGGCCCGAAAGGCGTGAAGATGTGGGTTCGAAAGACGGCGACGCCCATCGACGATCGAGTTCCAGACGATTGCGGTAAAGTAAGTTCCATGATAGAGAAAGTGGCGTCTGATGTCGAGGGTTCATAGTACGCGTTGAAACGGGAAGTTCGGGTGACCAGGGTGAGATGGCTGGCGTGAGTGATGACGCGCTCTGAGCGGGTGCAGTCGTCACGATGTGATAGTGGAAGTTCGGATTATGAGCGAGAGGGGAGGTTGGTGGTGACGAATGTGGCAGTCTTCGGATGATCGGTCTATGCCCGGGCAGACCCACGCTGTCCGGCGAGGAGTTATGGCGGAGTACGGGCATGATTCTGGGATCTTTCCAACCACGAGCTTTCGCCCGCTCGAGGTCTACTCCCCAACCCTCGCGGCGACAGAAGAGCTCCCGCCATACCGCGTTGTCGTCTGAGAGCGTATGCCACGTCCGGCAGACGGCTTGGCACGCGAGTATGGTCGAGAGATCAAGGTTGCACAATACTTGTACGGCGATTTCGGGGGGAAGATGCGAAAGGATATCTGCATGGAGCATACGGGGAGTCAGCAGGTCGATCGAGGAAGTTCACAGCCAAGTTCGCGAAGCATACCGATCCCGGTGACAGTCGTCCCATCTATGAAGCAAGCCTCGTCGTCGATAAGCTCACCCTCCTCGCCATCAAGAGGTTGGAGGTCTGCGTAGCTGTATCCACCGCCAAGAAAGTATTGGTCTACAGCTGCGGCTTTGCCCTTCGACTTGCGACCAGGGGAAGATATGGCATCCCATAGGCGGGGGAGAAGCGTCTTCCTTGACTTACAGGATGTAAGAGGAGGTCTACAGCCAACGGTGTGGGTGAGACCATAGGTAGAGCCATAAAGGGTATTCCGGCCTCGAGAAGGTGTGAAGAAGGAAGATACGGTGGCACCTCTGTTTCGAGTGAAAGTAGGGGCAGAGGGGAAACTGTCAAGAGGGTCCGGAGAAGGTGGACTGATCATGGAGAAGTCCATGCTGAAGGAGGGCGACGCTGGGCGAGTGACCGTCATGTCGTGTGGCACTGCGACGGGCGCACCATCCACCAAGTCCAAGTCGTCGAGTTGGTCACGAGGGACATTATCGTCCGACGTTGTCAAGAACGGCGAGCCCAACACCGAGCCAAATAATCTGGTGAACTTGGGAGGCGATGACGACGAAGGCTCGGAATCTGTAAGCGGGGAACCCTGACGGGGACGACGTGGGGGACGTGGGCGGGGTAAAGAAGAGAATGGGCCGAGTGGCGGGGAGGTGTTGGAGGACGAGGGGTAAACGTAAGTGGACGTCGAGGGTTGCATAGCGGCGTTGTCGTCTAGTGGGTCGTCCTCGTCGATTCCGTCGTCTCCGGTGTCGTGCTCGCTGTCGTGTGCGTCGTCGACGACCTGGTGGAGGGGATGAGATCTAAGACAAACGGCCGTTTCACGACTTCAACCGGGTTATTTAAGCCCTTACGCTTACCCCATATGGGTGACGTCACGAAGAATGAATAAGTTATCAAATTCCGGGGAAGAGTCTGGCCTAAGCCGTGCTCAACGTCGCGCTCGACAGCGACTACGACCGTGGCTCTTCTCGTCGACAATCATTAACCATGGCACCGCAGGATGATCCAAGAGACCCAGCTCTCGAAACAAAGCTTGTTCCACCGCCGACGTGGGCTCAGGAGTCCCTCGGTATGCCTTCCAACCTCCCTACTGAACTTATGGCATCGTTGACCAACATCGATCCTATGAAGACGGAGCAGGGACCGCAGGCATGATGCTGGCAGCAGCAGGAGTAATGACACGTAACAGGTACGCAGTTCTATCTCTGCTGCTTTGTGTAGTTCAGTAATAATGAAGACATCCTCGTCAACGAACTTTCATACACAGGACTCTCGCATGGCCTGCTTTGCTTTTTGGTATCGGTGCATACATCAACGCACACCCAATCCGCACTAAGGAAGGCTCGAATCCACCCATCGTGAATCTTCTGTGCGTCCTCGTCTTTCGCCCTCAATTGGAAGGATAACTCATAAGTATATATGTTGACTGTTTGCTTCACAGGATGTCGTTCTTCGCGTTGGTGGCTTCCTATCTACCCTTGTTCCTCCAGAGTCCCTCGAAGACTGCTACGCAGACACCTCTGTGAACCCATCACATTCTGACCATACTCCTTAATATTATCGCTGGTTTGGAATCCTGACTAGACCCGCAGCCCTGCCTGGTTGTCATGCGCCTCGGAAACACACTGGAACGAGTACTACGAACTTGGTAATACTGTTGAAGACTCGATGCTTGCATTCGGGTCGATTGTCTCTTCATTTTTAACAAGGCTGGCATCATAGCAACGATTCACGAATTGCCTGTGCGGTGAATTCTGAGTGTCTTCGTCCATTCCTTCTCGACTGAAGTTGACACTAAAGGCGTTGGAGGATATTGTCAACTCGGTTATGTATATACTGCCAGATCCGGTAGGTCCTTTGTGATATACAACTTGAGCAGGAGTACCCTAGCAAGTTCGGGAAGGGGAATTAGATTCAGATGAGCACCATTTTGTTGATTGTTGGGGGGATGTGTACTCTCAACAAAGCGCAGCCAACTTCAGAGCCTGGGGAGGCCATAGAGGGATTGAATGAGGATCTAGACAGAGCAGAGAAGCAGACGATCCGCGCGATACAATTAGCATCAAGCCCCGAATCTAAGTACAATAGACGAAAACAAGCAGAACACCTTCACAGTAAGTTATGTACCATGCGTGCATAAAAAAGAGTGTTCAGCGTTCAATCGGCAGTACTCGAAGGTTTCGAAGACCAGGAAGAAAGTGGGGAAAAAACCCGAAAGTAAGAAGAAGCTCAAATAGGGAAAAAATAGCAGGAGGGGGAAACACGGCCGGAAGAAGAAAAAAATATAATAGATGATACAGACGACAAATCCAGTTTGCTCGAGTCGTTTGGACGAAACATGCAGGGTGGTAGACAATATTGAAGTATGCACGACACACAAGATGCGACGAGTTGGGCAGATCATAGACTAGACGAGGGCGGAAACCGAAAGCAGAAGCAGAAGCAGGGTGGACCGACGTGAATGACGAAAACGAGACGAGACGGGTATGGACGTGCGAATACATAGTTGAGGGTGAGGACAATGCTGATAATGTGCGATCGAGTCTCGACGGAAGAATGTGCTGGGTAAAGGGAGGAGCAGTCGAAGGATAGTATGTTAGTTGAGGTAACCACGACATCTGGCAGAACCGCAGAGACATGGGATTTTGTCCTGCTCAATAGGGAAGTGATAGTCTGACGACGCAAGGATAAGCAACGAGAAGAACATGGAACAAGCGTGAAGGCATACGCACCATAAGTGATCTCGTCGCCCAGCTCGATGTCCTGCTTGGCATAAATGACGATCTTCTTCTCACCGAGGATAGTGATGATCTTCGCGGTACAGTTAGGGTCGCAAGAATGGTTAATTAACCGTCTGAAAAGCGAAACAAACACAGCCCAAATCAGTCCTCGCCCTGATACAGGAACACAGTGAAAAAAGAAATCAAACGCACCCAAGGTTTCCTTTCTTCGTAGCATCCACCACCAAATCCTCATCAATCCTAAACAAATAACTGCTCCCAATCCCCTGCCTCTCATACGCCTTCTCCCTCTTATCCGCAATCTGCGCCCTAATCACCTCTCCCACATACTCAATGACCATCTCCCCCCTCGCGATCCTCTCCATCGCATACAGCCCCCAATCGTGTATAGGCGACCGCGCGAACCGTAGGTGCTTCTTCCTCGTCTGCAGCTGGTTAAACTTGATCGTCAACTCCGCCGCGGCAGTCTCGCCCTTCGACAACGCCATCGCCCTCTGGACCTGGTTGATCTCCTCCAAACCTTGCGCCTGCCTACGAGCATTGGCACGGTTCGAGCGCGAGGAAGTCATGGTCTGTTTCGGCTGGTGGGGCTGGTTCTCCTCGACGGCATCTGTTGCTGAGGAACGCGAGGCGTATTGTGCGACGTAGGCGGATTTCTCGGCATGAGAGATCTTGTAGTAGCCCTCGGTACGCGCGGAGCCAGTAGTGTGAACTCGGAAAGGAGGAGGGGCATCGGGGTCTGATTCAGGTGGGGCAGGTGGAAGACGGTCTGGAAGATCAATGCCCATATCCTCGGCGAGGGCCAGCCGAGCATAATACATATCTTCGTCATCGTTGCATAGACCGAGTTTGATAGGATCGAGCGAAGGACTCGGTTTCTGTGCGGACGTGGGTGTACGTAAAGGCGAAGACGGGCGCGTAGAGGGCGGCGAAAGAGACGAGGCAGGTGTGATCTGGGCCACGGCGGGGGCAGTGAACTCCAAAGGTTCGGGGATGATGACCTCTTGGACAGTATCTTCGGTGACGATAGTTGGCTTGACCTTTCGACTCCCCTTTTTCGGTTTCTTCTCCTTCTGCACAGGAAGAGAAACACCGCCCTCGACCTTCAACTTCTTCTTCGCTGGCTCTTCTGCCTCGTCTCGCTCTACCGACGGCCTCTTATGCTCCTCCAGCACAATCGTCTCGACCACAGCAGGAGCAGAAACAGGGGTGGACACAGGAAGCGCGCTGGGAGCTGGGATGTCGTCCTCCGATTCGATATCCTCGTCTGCCACCCTCCTCGCCTCAGCCCTCCTCGCAGCCTCCTCTTCTTCTGCCCTCTTCCTCGCTTCCTCCTCCACATCCTTCTTTCTCTTCTTGACCGGCCTGTCAGCCACCGCCTCCACTTGCTTCTCCACCTTCTCTTCCTCCTTCACCTCGCTCACAGCCGTCGACGCCTCCGCCTCCACCTCCGGCACCTCCTCCACAGGTTTCACAACCACCGCGGCCTCTTCTCTCACCCTCTTACTCTGCTTCTTAAACGACAACCCCTTCAAATTCCTTGTCGCAAACGCCGCCGTCCCATCCTCCGCGACACCCTCCCTCGACCTAGCAATACTGACCACAACCTTTCTTGGTTTCGCCGCCAACTTCTTCACCCTAGCTCCAACCATCTTCTCCATGATATCCATCTCCAAAAGCTGTTTCAACTCCTTCGTGATAATCTGACCCGCCTGTTCAACGAGCTCCTCGTCCGTCCACGTTGTCTTGCTGCTGGAGCCAGAAAGTCCCGGGGCGAGGGCGGCAGAAGATGATAAGGACGTGGATGAGGCTGATGTGGGCGCGGGGTGGATGGAGAGTGTGACGGGGCGGTGGGCGAGGGTTCGGTTGCCTGCGTTAAGTACCATGGCGGCACGCCGGGCTGTGTCGCTCGTTTCGAAGCAGACATACCAACCAAGGTGGTCTTGTAGGACCTGTCGTGGTCACGTAATGTGTCAGTACGGCACAAAGGACGAAAAAGGCCGACAAGGGCCCAAACAGAGAAAAACAATGCAAATACGATGGCAACGACACGGCGCCGTTGCCGCGTGGTGCATTGTCCGTCGTTTTTGTCCTTCCCCTTGTAGATACAAATAGAAGTCGAAGATCAATGCGCACCTTATCGACTTTGAAATCCCGAAAGAAAACCTTCACGTCCTCTTCCCTGACCGAACCCCCCGACTGTCCGCCCACACCTTCCAACTTCACGTAATCATGCCCATTCTGTCTCAACGCATCCATCACGATCTCTCTCTGTCTCGCCTGTGCCGCCATCTTACTCGACATGCCCGGCATCCTTGAAACAGGCGACGGGGACCTCTCTTCGTCCTTCCGACTCGCGGGACTAGCCTCATAATGGTCTTCGTCGCGAACATAGCGAAATGAGGTCCGGCCCCGAGTCGGCTGGGGCGTCGAAGAGGACGAATTGGAATGGTGGTGAGTGGGCCGTGAAGACTGGGAGTATTGGTCTCGATGGTTCTCGTGTCGTGTCGGACGACTAGGCGCTGTGGACTTCGCGCTCATAATACGTGCACGGACGAGCGAAGGGGGCGGTCGACGAACTCTTGGAGCCGCCATGGGCTGAAGCGGACCAGACGCCGTTGCATCCGGAATCTGTGAAGCATTCGGAGTCGGAGGCCTCGGTGGAAGACTGGCAGGGAGTGCGGGCAAAGTCGAAGTGCTAGCATGAGGTTGTGGGGTCGCCGTGAATCCGGGTGGCATGGGAAGAGGCGTACGACCGTGCAAAAATTGTGCGAAAGGATTGGCCGATCGCCAGGGGTTGGTAGCAGGGGCAGATGTCGATTGTGGTGTTGTGCCCATAGGCGTCCTGCTCGATGCGCTGTTTGGCGTCGCTCGTGAATTGTTCGTGGTCATATCCTTCTCTTCCCTCTCTTTTCTCCGCTGCGCATCGACCGCCCTTCGCTTCCTAGCCTCCATCTCCTTCATCAACGCTCTCATCACCTTGCCCTCTCCATCAAGCACAACCTTAATCCCCTCTGACCCTTTTCCAACGCTGTTATTGTTGTTGGCCAAAATAACACCGTCGGTACTGAGCTTCTTCCCGTTCTCTTTCTGAGCACACCGTCGAGCCTCCTCGTGAGTCGAGAAGCGAATGTGAACGATACCGAGAGCACCGCCCAGTCGGTCGATTTGAGGGTCGTAACCGACGATTGGCCCGTACACAGAAAAATGTTGCTGGATTTTCTGGTTCGGCATTAGAGTAGGAAGGTTCGTGACGAGTACTGCTGTAGGCGGTGCTGGTCCCGTAGAGTGATCGTCGTACTAAGACAATCAAAATTCGTGAGTATCGCCAGATTGGTACTAAAACGCGAAAATGAACATACCTCCCACTTGACCTCGTACATTGTCGACCTCAACGCCCGTACTGTTCCTGATCTCTTGATTGTTTCGCCTGTAGTAGACTTTCTCGGATCCCGCACAATAGGCTCGGGCTCGCCAGGAACGGTCTCTCCAGCAAAACGCGTCAAAATTTCCTTCCCTTTTCCCTTCCCTTTTATTCTCTGCTCATCCGAACTGCCTGACCCAGCCTTCCTCACAATTTCGATGATCGGGCTCCAATACGATTCTGTCTTCCTATCCGTCATAAAATCGTAAAGAACCTTGAAATCTTTGCCTGGCGGGTATTCGTCTCGCGAAGGAGGCCATGGAGGTAATGGAGGTAACGAGTACGTTTTCGGTGGTGATGGAGGTCGTGGTGGAGGTGTGAGCGGCCGTGAGTTTGGAGGAGGGTATGGAGGCGGGTGGAATTGCTGTGACGAGCGAGGAAACTGTGGGATATGGCTTCGCGGGTGAGATGGAAGTGATGATGGAGGTGCGTGCTGAGGAGGTGGGTAGTACGTTTGATTTGGTTGAGGGGGTTGTCGTGGGTCGAACGATTGCCAGGGAGCGTTCGGGCCAGGTGGAGGTGGTGGTGGATAACCGAACGATGGTGGCTGAGGAGGGGCGTCATATGGAGGAGGTGGGGGAGGGATTAGATCTGATGGAGGTGGCGGTGGAGGAGGTTCTATCGACGGAGGGGGTGGAGGGGGTGGTTCGGTGCTTGGTGGCGGTGGCGGAGGCGGGTCATTTATTGGAGGAGGTGGAGGGGGAGGTTCTGTCGTCGGAGGCGGGGGCGGCGGGGGTTCTGACGTTGGTGGCGGTGGCGGCGGTGGTTCTTCTGTGGGTGGAGGTGGAGGTGGTGGTTCCGTCGCGGGCGGGGGTGGCGGTGGCGGGTCATACGAAGGTTGTGGCGGGACGAAGTTTCGTGGAGCAGTAGGAATTGCTGGCTGCGAAATTGTCGCAAAGCTGGAAGACCAGCCGCCAGGACCCGTCTGACGTCCGTTCAGCGCAGGCTGCGCGAGATTGAGCGTGCGATTGACAGGGCTCCTGTTCGACGGCCCAGGATCGCGAGACTAAGTCAAAGGCGCGTCTAATGTCAATATACGCGTCCTTCACACGCAAAATATCGCGAAAATTTGGACATACTGTGCTTGCGAGTGCTTGGTTGCTCCACTTGATGTCCAGTTTCTTTTGCGCTGCTGGTTTGGCGTGCGCGCCATTGGGCGCTGTGGATATTGGGGGCGAAGGCCCATTCGCCTTGGGCGGCGGACTTGACGCGAGCGGGTTGTGTCCATTCAAGAGAGGTTTCCCACTGCCAATCTTCCCGTTCAAGCCTCCTGCCTTGCTCGTCGATGCCTGCGGCTGGGACATTTGAGGGCCATTGGTGAGACTTCGAGGGCCGGTCGGCGGCGCCTTGTCTCGACGGCTGTTCTGAGCAGTGGCAGAGGTAGAGGACGATGGCGGGGGAGCGGCAGGGAGCGGCGGGTTCAAGAGTGCTCTTGGCCCTCGCGGAGGAGCCTTGCCCGACATCGCGGTCGTCGTTGTAGATGTGATTCGTCGTTGCCGTCAGGCTCGTCGCCGTCGTCGCTATCGACGTCGACGGTGCAGAGCGAGAGAGCGTGCTGGTCCGTGTTGTGGCTTGTTTGCGACGCTCGTCGTTGATCGTGAGATGGCGGCGGCGGCAATCCCCTGTTCCTTTTGTCCTCCTTCTTCCCTCTCCAGCGCGACAAGATGGCGCAGCTTGACACGTCTCTCACTCTCTTGCTCCATATTACAAAATGCGGCGATGTTCTCATTTGGTTTCTGATTTTTTGAACAATTTTCGCGCTTTTTGTCTCGTCTGGCAGCGCGGGCTCGAAGGGGCTGGCAGTTCGCGGTGAGCAACCCATTCACAGCCCGCATCGCATGTGCTTGAGCGCCTGGCCTGGCACGCTCCCGCTCTCCGGTGAGACGTGTGTCACGTCCACTTCCCATCTGGTGTGTACGGAACGTCCTTTCTCGGCTTTCTGGGGTGGTCGACGTCTCGCCCTGGCTTCCCTGACACTCCCGGCGTCACTTGGCTACCACCTACTTCGTGCAACTTCGTCTTGTTTTCTCTCTTGTGCTGTATTTGGTGATTTTTTCTGGGCCTTCTGAAAAGTGGCCCGGAAATCGCACATTATCTCTGGGGCTGACATTCATCTGAAGAGGCGGCATCGGATGGGATCTATGTATATCCGCGTGGAATGAGGCGCAGGGGGTTGTATGGAATGAGGCGAAGGAGGGAGTCAGCTGCGCGGTTTGGTGATACGTGTAGGCCGCGTGGAGGCGGGCGCCTTGTCTTCGTGCACTCCGTTGCGCGAGACGGCTCTGTACTCGAGTGCGTAGACTTGTTCCTCATCCTTTGCGGTCGATACGATATTCACGGTCTTTGTTTTTCTCTGGCAGATAACCGCCCTTACCCTATGATTCAATCTAGTTGCCACGTGTACCACGTAGCGAGAGTGTGTCGGAACGGTGCAGGTGTGAGAGATTCAGAACACTGCGAAGGGTCCACCGAGTGTGGCTCCTGGGTCTTTGGTGTAGTTGGAAGAGAGAACACGGTAACTAGGGACCCGGTCTTGCAATGAAGCGTAAAAGGGGGTGAGTGGCGGCATCGGCTGCGTCGCGTATTTATGGGAAGAAAGGAGAATATCTCTGAGAGTAGAGACATGGTCAAGCTGTGGTTTTTGTTCATGTACCTAGCCTCCGTACACGCAAAAGATTTTGCAATAATTTTCCCGTGCGACCAGACTGCAAGTACTTGTGTGGAGTGTATCAGCATGTTTGAGGTCGTGTCGGACTCGGAAGACAAGCAACGCGTTCGGAACGGAACGGATGGCAGGATTCCAGTTCACGCAACAACCAACGTTAACGTTCATCTCTCATCGACCACTACGACGAAGACTGTGTTCTGTTCTCGACTCTCTGGTTGCTCGAGCTTGACTAGTCGCTCTGTTTATGACCATGTGGACGATTCTTACATGCCCGCGTCCAGGCTGAGGAATCTGGATAAATTGTACCAGTTCAACTCCTCGATGACAGAATGGCGACCACGCACAACCTTCAGCTAGTATTTCAATCTCAATCACTGCCATCAACGCTGCTGAGACTAGTACTGGTGACCCAGTCTCGGCGGACTCATGCACCTCACAATTTAGCAACGGACCTCCTTGACCTTCCTGGCATCTCCAATATGGACGATACTTCTAGTGACTTGTCGAGATAAGGCTGGCCGTTTTGTGATTCTCGGTCGGGGTGCACTCTTATAAAGTAAGTAGTCTCTTGCAATTCATTATGATTTCGTTCTATACATAATTTGCATGACAATCCTCGCGAAATATAAACACATCGCCTACAACGTCCTCCTCGTCCATTGCCCTATGTGCCAGCACAAAGGCCTAGATTTCACCCCAAACCTTTTCTGCTGCTGCTTCGTATTACACCAATCTGCCTTCCATGCCAGAACGTGAAGGAACCCGTATCTTCAGAACCCAACAACCCCACCCCTCATCCTCTCCATCTGCTTCGCCTTCGCCTTCCCCCTCGGCAACTTCCCATGCTTCCCCTCCCTCAGATGTCTCTTCAGCGCATCCCTCCTCGAGAACGTCGTCCCGCAACCTTCGTGGCCGCACATGATCCCCGGTACCGCTATACTGTCCTCGCTGGGATGTACCGTCTGGACGTGGCGACGAAAGTCGAGTTCGCGTTTGATTGATGCGCCGCAGGGGCAGAGCCATCTTCCGTCTGGACGTTGAGTGGTGGAGATATGATGGGGAGTATGGGTGAAAGAGAAGTTTGAGGAGGATTCGGGGGAGGTGAAGGTCGAGGTTGAGGCGGATGTGGATGGAGAGAAGGGGGAGGTCGAAACGGAGGACGGAGAGCTGGTGTATGAGGGGGTAAATTGCGTCGTGAACCTGCCGGTGTTCGATATTAGCCATAGAAAACGTTCGGTGGAGAGGTGAAGTTTACATCTCGCCGACGTCTAGTCGTGTCTTTACTCCCTCTGCATCAATCTCTTCAATCATGATCTCACCTCCTCGGGATGCGTGCCCACCAATCTGGTGAGCGCCACCTAAGTTCGACACAGTGGGTGTCGGCTGCCCGAAATCCTGATAATCACGCTCGGTGAATGGGTCGGATGTTGTTACGGGACGGGGGAACGTCGACGACGAATGACCTGTACTGAGAGAGCGGTAATGAGACAGCTGGGCCCACAATTCCGGGAAGAGGAATTCTTCAAGGGCTTCGTCCGAAGAATCTCGCGGAAGATCCAGTTCGGACGAAGAATTATCTTTCGTGCTCGGAAGTCCGCAGTCTACTTCGTCGACGGCATAGTGGGGCCCAAAGAGCGAAGATGTATGGTACGGAAGGGGCAAGACCTGTTGAATGTTGGGGACCTAAGGAGTATGCATCAGAAACTAAGTGATGGTTGAACCGGTAACATATACGATGAACACTTACCTGCTGCAGCTCATGGAGCGAGTCTAGGTCGTTTGGGCCATATAAATTATGTGCAAGTCCAATAGTGTCTGAAGTATGCTGTGAAGGCGTTAGTACCGGAAGAAATAAATAAAGAATGTGCAGAGACTTACAGCATGGCTGCCCGGAGTCGGGAAGCCATACCCTGGAAGATGAGGTCCGCCAGTAGAAATATCCGTCGTGGATGGGGCAAGTGGCACATATAATCCTGAGCCCTGCTGCATCGCGTCTTGGTTGGCACTGGGGTTTGGTGGATCTTGGCTGAAATGTGGAAATTCCCTAGAAAGAGCATAAGGTCGTTCATAGCTATGGACAAAAGTTGACCTCTCCGTATATCCGTGAACGGAGGGAGCAAAGTCGGCGGACTGGGTCCAAGTCGAGTTAAAGTAATTGGTGTCCATGAAGTCTGAGTGTGTGTGGAACAGAGTGGGTGGTGATGCTTCAGTAGCTCGCAGAGAGAGAGGCGGCTGAAAAGTTGGGGGGAAAAGTAAACGTCTTGCCCTCCCCTCCCTCTCCTCTCCCTTTCTTATACCCCCAGCCCACCTCGCCAAATAACCAAATCATCGCCCCATGCATTCCGACCCGTCACTCTCGACCAATCGCGTCCTCCAAAGCTCGTCAAATGCACCTCCAGTCCAGACGTTTTAATGTCTGAAAATCGAGCGATATTCGAGTGTGAGAGTCTCTCCTTCCTAGTTGGGAACACGAGGCTGGTTTCGCTCCATATCGGGAGAAACTGATAGTGGGTTGGCTAAATCGGGAGAAACTGATTAGAGAACATGAGGCAGGGCGGTGGACGCTCGGTGGCGGAATTGATCTGAGGCCGTTGGAGTGAAAGGAGCAAGAGTCCGAGAGGGTCCTTGGTTTGTCAAGATGTTGACGAAGAGCATGAACGGCGAACGCTTCTAATTACAGCTAAGGTGCCGTTTCCTAGTCTCCCAATTTAAATGCAGAGTACACGGGATTTTCAACCGGGCAAGCGAGGATCATACCAATTGCAGAACAATGCGCCGAGCAAGTTGTCGACAGTGGACATCCGATAAAGGGACGATTTCCTTTCCCAAAGATACTAGAAGGCTTCACGTCGACTAAGTAAAATCAGACACAGAAGACAAGCGGACTCAGCGAAGTCGCAAATAAATCGCAGACTCGGAGGCGTTGTTCGTTCCGGGAATGTTATGAGCGTTGACTTTAGTAGGACGAGAGTCGAAATGATTGGCCCATGCAGCATGACAGAGCAGCGTTAATCGTCGCGAACCTGACCATTTAAGGCTCAGGTGGAAAAGGTTGTCTTCGCTAGCTGTTTTACCAAGACGAGAAGTGTGATGGTCAATAAGGAGGATGAGAGAAAGTCGTCGTCAGAAATGGAGTGTGGCGGTGGCACAACCGCATGGCATCGGCCGGGACAAGGCGAAATCGTCTCAACGCAGAATTTGTTCTCTTGACCTTCAGAGACTCAGAGCTACTATTTCGCATTCTTCCTCTACTTGGAGAACTTAGCCCACTCATTAGGCAGTCAAAAAGGGGTAAAGATGCCTTCAATCCCCGTCTCTTCCCAAATATTCGACCTTGCTTTCCATCCAACTTCGTCTCTTGTTTATACTGGTCTCCTCAACGGCGAAATCAAAGCGTTCAGCTACGACGAGCAAGGACAACACGAAACAAAATTTTCTCTCAGACCGTCAAAGCGCTCGTGTAGAGGGCTGGCTACGAGCGAGGATGGCAGTAAACTGTGGGCCGTAGGGAAAGCGAAGAGTATATTGTGCGTTGAGTTTCTTTCTAGACCATGCGCGGCAATAGGCTGACTGCGTTGAAGTACTGTTGACACAGAAACAGGTGACCTAGTGGATACTAGGGCTGTAGTGCATGAGTGAGTTCTATGATTTGAACGTTTACTCGACCGTGTTGTCCTCGGTATATATTGACATACCTAGTGATTGAAAAGCGCACCTATCAATCGCGTGAAATGCTTGTTACCAAATCTACTCGCCACTGGGGACGACGACGGGGTCATCAAAGTATGCAGTCATTCGTCCTACGCAATAACCCCTCTGCTCATTGCTTCATGTGTCCTCAGCTATGGGATCCTCGAAAACCCGAATCAATAACAACATACACTCAACATTTCGACTTCATATCAGACTTCCTATGGTTAGCGGACAAAAAGCAACTCGTCGCTACTAGGTAAAACCAGCCTCGCATCATTCTCTGGTATCTCGATTAACCGGCGCTCACCTTCTCTCAGTGGTGACGGTACGCTTTCAGTAATGGACGTTCGATCGAAGAAAACAGAACCATTTGCGCACTCTGAGGATCAAGAGGACGAATTGCTTTCCATCGTTCCGATAAAAGGGTGGGTACCGTCTATACCTTTTCTACTTCGTTTCCCGGGGCATTGACCTTTGGCTTGTCGTTGCATCATCAGCGGGACCAAAGTTGTCGTTGGGACGCAACTGGGCATACTGTCCATCTTCAATCGCAAGTCCGGCTGGGGTGACTGCGTCGATCGCGTCCCTGGGTATGTCTTCTCTTGTACTGCGCCTGAAAAACTACCTACTCAGCTTTGACGTTGGTTTCATCGACCAGACATCCGCATTCAATTGACGCCCTCTGCGCTCTCCCTTCATCCTACCCCTCGTCGCATAGCACCATCCTAACAGGATCCTCCGATGGCCTCATACGTGCTGTTCAATTGCTACCAACAAAACTGCTTGGCGTCATAGCAGACCACGGAGAGTTTCCGATAGAGCGAATAGAAATAGACAGGGCGGGAGAGGGGAGATGGGTCGGGAGCGTAGGGCACGATGAAGTCTTAAGGTTAACGGATCTCAAAGATGTGTTTGAGGACGAGGACGAGGCTGACCAGGACGAGAACGCAAAGTCGGAGGTCAGTGGAGATCGGGACAGTGACGAAGAGGAGGCTGTAGGACTGGAAGCTGGGGAAAAGATGAAAGGGAAGGAGGCTCGGGAAGGATTGGAAGATGATGACGAGGAGGCTGATGGAGAGGCTGATGCGGGTGTAGTGGAGTCAGCAGCAGACAAATCGGCAGACGAGGATTCGGATGTGCCGAAGGAGAAAAAGAAGCGAGGAAAGAAGCCAAAAGACGAGTTACAGGGTAGGAAGAAGCAGAAGGGCAAGAACGAGCTTGTCATGGATCCTGGCTTTTTCTCGGGGTTGTGACCTCGCACGATATGTATGTTTGTCCAAGGGGTTCACATTCAGACAATCCATAATTGGCAAGCTACATCACCATTCCCAGTTTTCGGGATCAGTTGAATGAATTTCTCGCAGGCGGGCGGTTGCTATCTTCGAGCTCGATGACTAGACACCATCATGCCAGAACCGCGTTCGAGCGGTGTAACAAACGACGCGATATAAACGACTACAGTTACAGTTGAGTAGTCTACGAGTTACGACATGGAGACCCCGACGAATCCAAGAAATTCCGATAACACAACGCAATCCATGACCCGAATACACCAAGAGGGACGAGAAGGACAAAAGTGGCGACGTAAAGGAGGCTGTTCGATCCACAACATAGCAATATAGCTGAAAGACGAAAAACATAGCACGAACGAGTAAGCAAACTAGTACAGACAAGCTAGTACAGATCATGATCTGAATACAACACTAGGTGAGTACAATTGAATTGAGGAAAGATAGCATCTTCATCCTCCATGTTGAGGAGTCTCGAAGGACACTCGGAGAGTATCGCGCCAACGGCCCAGGCCACCATCAATGACAGATGGGCTCATCATGACCCCATAGGCCAGCGTACCGCCGAGACTCAAGGTCTCGAGGGGTGAAGTGGGCTGGTTGAATCTGTGGCGTAGCATGGATATGAACTGCTGGTATGACCCCCTCATCTGCGGCGGCCAGAGTTCGTGAACGTCAGAAACACGTAGATGACGAAGTGCTGGGAATATGAGTGTTCCTTCGTGGGGCCCAAGGCCGGTGAGGACCTGAGTGTGGGCCAGATCCTTGAAGTCGGTGTAGGTGAGGTCACGGACGCGCCTCAAGTGCTCGAGACTGGTGAATAAGGTCTCGTCACTGACCCCTCCGACGTCCGTCAAGATGGTTAGTTTTTCCACTGAGTTCAGCGGAAGGCCTTGGGCGACGAGCTGGATCACGTCCGACTGAGGGTCTCCATTGTTGTGGAGCAACCGAAGGGAGAATCGGTGGCGATTATCAAGGCTACGGCAGCCCCAAGACATAAGGTTACGATGGATGACAATGGACAGCTCCACGAAAGGTCCGTAAGAAGTTCGTAAGACGCCGTTGGGAGACGCTAGGATGTTGATGAGATCGCGGACATGGGAGGTGCGGGAGAATGGTATGGTTGAATCAAGTGAAAGGTTGGTCAAGGAGGGTAACGTGAAGCCTTCGAACAACTGAACCCAGCTAGCGGGTGTTCCGCACGATAGATAAATGGAGGTGAGATGGTCCATTGTCAAGGGCGGAGGCATGGATACCGTGGGCGGCCTGCCAGTATCGATCCAATAGGATAGGCGAAGACTTTCGAGCTCTGGCGATTCGGTAAGAAATTGGCGTAGCAATGTGGCATCTAGGTCTGCAGTGTCGTCACCGCCATCCAAGACGCCACCCCTGAGCGCGAGATGCGTAAGGTGAGGGAGTGAAATGGGCTGGGAGAGTCCGCTAAAGTAGCACCCGGTAAGATATAGCTTGCGTAGTGTCGGGGCATGCAATGCAATAAGACGCCCGGGCAGGACATGGTGAGGACCGATTCCGCCGATCGCGTGAATGTCCAGTGTTTTGAGACACCGCGGCCTAACCAAGGCATTGGCGACGGTCGTAAGGGAGTCTTTCCCTGCAGTTAAGCGGATGTTGACGATCTGAGAGGGATGTGTGGTGATGAACTTTTCTAGAGCCAAGAAACCCTGTTGGTGGGGAAGCGATTGGTATGGTTTCGAAGACAGGTCAAAATCGACTGTGACAGGCAAAGGGTGGCAGCGCTTGGCCATTATGTCCATCCACATACGGCTTGGAATCCCGTGGATATGTGTCCAAAGCATTTTTGCGCCGAGGGCGGCACGCCTCCAGCGTCGACAGACTTGTGTGACAGCAATCCAAGGAAGCTGGACTTGCTGAAACGAGGGCAGTTGACGGTCAGGAAACTCTGCAACGTCAACGTATCGCCACGATGATCCACTGCGGAACATGGGACTCCCAATGACACTAGGAAAGACGTGAATGCCAGAGTGTAGTACGCGTCGAGCGGGATCGTCCAAGAAAGACGAAACATTCTCGTCGTCCGCGCTGGTCCGCCCTAAGCTGTCTGCGGCCGAGTCGTCGCAAAACCAAAAGACCCTCGTGAGCAGCTCGTCTGGAAGGCGAGAGATGGGGGAGAAAGCATTTCGGCCCTCCAAGAGGTACATGGTGGCTGCACGAAGATCCTCGACCTCCTTGTCAATGAGGTGGCGGACCTCGAGGGCTGTTTTCGGCGTCGCTGTTGCGACGAGATCATGGAGCCGCTTGGACCATTGACAAACATTCAGCGAGCCCCTTTCCCTTTCAAGCTCGCTGCAGTGAGGTTAAACGCGAAGAGAAACAAATAAGATCATAGTTGTGCAGAACATACGACGCGTAAGTATGACGTGCCTTGTGATAGAATTTGAGCCTGCCGGTTGCTCATCAACGGCTACAGTACTCTGAGTACTAGTAGGGACGGAATCCATCTACCCAAGAAGTATGAAAAAAAAATCTAGGTTGTGAAAGTGAGCCACTGACCTCGAGAGAGTTGTGGACGTCGTATGAACGACTCAGGGGCCGAATTTGCTTCCGTCTCACATTGCTTGTCCCTGTTTGGCGCCTCGATGATTATGGCAGAGCTGAGTTTCAATTGCCCGACGACTTGAACGCGGCGCTGAACCAAGTTGTCTCTCTACCTCTGCTCTGCACTCTCACCGAGAACATATTCTTGTCTATTGACACCCCGGTACAGAAGTTCATACTTGATCTTGACCATTCTTTCTCGACTGTGTCCACCGCGTGCTGATCCCGTGATCCCGTCTTATCTTGCCATTCAGGAGCTTTCAACTTCTTGCTTCCTATCAATGGGCAGTGCTCAAGAGGGAAACCAGATGGCAAAGCCTGAAATCTGGGACGAAAAACGTAGGCGCTATGAAGAATTAAAGGCTCAAGATGAAGAGCTTTTTCGCCTCCTCAACGAGAGCAGCCTCCTTCCTATTAGTAGTAGTCGTGACCGTGATGGCCCCATTACTCGCGCGCTATTCTATGTAGCATGCGCCTTGCTTTCCATGTCGTGTGTTGCGATGGTTTTCATTCTTTGGTCAATCGTGTCCCCTGCTCTTTGGGAGACGAACGACACGACGGAACTTTGCCCTCAAGTCGCTGCGTTATACCCTACCAAGCACCAGGCTATCTACCAGGACCTGGTCGACACTTACTTCGACACCGACTCCTTCAAGGATTATATCATCGACACGGTGAGTCAGTGGAACATCCACATAATTACTCGCACTGAATGGTCCATCCAACGGTAGATGAGTGGCGCAGTCAAGATTGAGTATGTCTTGCCTCCGATCGAATATCATAGTCACACTGACACCTTGGTAGAACTGAATCGTACGACAACATGGATGAAGTCGGTACTGATCCTCGATGGGAGAAGTTCACTGGATTCCACAACTATCTGTTGGAAACTTTTCCCACTATGTGAGGCTCTCAACTTCCTCACTGCAGAGTTCTCAACTCATAGCCCTGTATCTAGCCACTCGAGTCTGATCCTCACCAAAGTCAACACGTATGGGCTTGTCTACCACTGGCAAGGCTCCGACAATAGTCTCAAACCCATTCTGATGGCGGCTCATCAAGGTGATACGCTTCCCCCAACGATCATACTTCTATTCTTGTGACGGAACTCGCTGACACAGGGTCCGCCTTTTGCCCTATACTCTCCAGATGTGGTCCCGGTGCATCCCGATACCGTCAGCGACTGGACTCACCCTCCTTATTCCGGCTATTTTGATGGTAAAGATGGTTGCCTATACAAATTGTTTTCTACTTAATATCTGCGTATATCAGGAGAATCTCTGTGGGGACGTGGAACCATGGACGACAAGAGCGGCCTGATTAGTCTCATGTGAGGGGATAATTTCATGTGTTGTTGTGGTCGCTAAAACGGACTTTCAGGACTACCGTCGAAGCACTTCTGCAGCGCGATTACAAGCCAACTCGCACAGTTGTCCTCGCCTTCGGGTTCGACGAAGAGTCCGGTGGGACCTACGTGAGCTCAACTTGTTTGCTCCGCAAAGCCTTGACTAATTCCCGGTCTCAAGGGCGCCCAACATATCAGCAAGTATCTCCTGAGCACCTACGGCGAGAACGGATTCGCATTGATCGTCGATGAGGGCGGTAAGTGCAGTATACAGGTTGCCCAATTTCAACCGCTGATCTGGGAGGGTTGTAGGAGGATTCTCTCAGAGTTACGGTTCTACCATAGCTTCAATCGGTACAGGCGAGAAGGGTTCCTTCAACTCCCGGATCGACATTGCCTCTCCGGGTGGTCATTCCAGTGTTCCACCTCCGCATACGGTATGATTCGTCCTCGTCACAAGCCACCGATCTGACGTGAACTTCTCTCCCATCCAGAGTATTGGCATGCTAGCTGCTATCCTGGTCGAGTTCGAGTCCAACCCCTTTGAACCCCGTCTTGCTCGCTCTAGTCCGGTCTACGATACCATCCAGTGCACTGCAGCACATGCAAAATCTATCGCACCTGGTCTTCGCAAGCTCATCAAAAAGTCTGCTTTCTGCGACGGTGCTTTGAGGAAGCTGGAGAAGACCTTGGCGGAGGACATCAATATGAGGGCGTTGTTCGGGACTACCCAGGCGATCGACATCATCCAGGGAGGTGTAAAGAGTGCGATTATTCTCCTCTCGATCGTTGTGCATGTTACTCATGAAAAGTTCAGCGAACGCTTTGCCTGAGCAGGCCTACGCAATTGTGAACCATCGGATTGCCACTGACAGGCGAGTCATATCTCGCTTGGTCGTCGCGTTCCGACTAACACGACGTTCTGCAGCTCGGTGGCATCCACGCAGCAACGTGATGTCGACCTTCTCAAGCCGCTCGCCCAAAGGTTTAACTTGAGCTATGTCGCCTTCGGAAACCCGGTCACTCCCAGGGGTGAACATGCCTACGGAACACTTACGCTGTCGACCAGCTCCACCCTCGAGCCCGCACCCATCACTCCTAGTGACGGAGCACCGTATCGTATCCTGAGTGGCTCTGTTAAGGCCACGTACGACAGTCACAGGAATGTCGAAGGCTCCGATGGACTCGTTGTTAGTCCAGGGATCATGACTGGTAATACCGGTACGCATCATCACTATCACCGCATCTCACCTGTGTATCCGTGCATTGACCGTTTCGACCAATATGACACACAGATACGAAATACTATTGGGGCTTGACTGAGCATATTTTTCGTTACGGGCACTGGAACGCGGGCAACACCACCCTTCTAGGTCATGGCGTGCACACCGTGAACGAAAGTGCGTTCATCTCTTTTGTGCTCTTTCTTCTGGGATCTACATTTGTTAAACCTGCCCTCTGATAGACATTCGTGTTATTGATCTCATCGAGATCGTCAAGTATTATACCACCTTCCTTTTGAATGTCGATGAGGCGACCTCCTTGTAAGGTCAAAGTATCTTCTCAAGTCGACCAAAATGTGCATCCTGTGTACTGTTCTTGTTTCCTCTTCTCACCATGCAGGCTCTTTTCCTTGGAGCCATTGTCAATAAACATTTGTACTGTGACTAACGTTAGCCCTGTGACAGAAAGCCATGGGCTGATCTTGAAGGTAAGAGGTTGTCCGTTCAAATCTATTACTCAACATCTCTGAGGATCAAAAGACAATGATGTTCGAGATAGACAAGGATATCAACGCATAAAGTTAGATACTGACACATGTCGAGCATTGCATCCCGTACTCATACATATGCTCGGTCGTCGTGTTTGATCACTGTCCAACATGTATGAAGGGGATCCATCTCTCGAAAGCTTTTTCACCCGCTTGACGACGTAGGTGTGCGACTGCGTTATGAAGCGCACGAGCTGCCACGTCAACCGCTGTGTAGTGTTTATCGCTCTTACCAGCTTCTATAAGCTCGGAATATACTCCATCCGCGACGATGGGTCCATCGCTGTCTCTGATAGACCACATCGTCGCCAGAACAGTTCGGTGTCCTGCCATCAGCATGCCTGCGGCCAGATGAATGGCTTCGTCCGGTAATGTCTCATCTCCCGTGGCAGTCTGGCAGGCGGATAAGAAGGCAAATTCCGCGCAGGAAAGAGACTGCTGGATGATTGTCGAAAGCTCGAGGGGGCCATCATCAAGGAGGAACGCGCTTCTCCTCGGATCGTCGGAACGCTGGATAGCATGACATGCCAAATGGATCCAACCATTCTGTTTCATGCCTTCCAGAACATATCCTACCGTTGCTTCCTCCTTGTTCAACCATGTCCACCTCATGTTCCCGATGTGCTTTTGAATGGCCTTGACTTCGTTCGTTGTACCTGGAAGGGGACTTTGCCCGGGTGTAGATGGTTGGCTGATGGCAAGAATTCCGGGACCGTCTAAGGCTGGTTCTGGTAAAGTATCGCGTCGAGAGGCGAGAAGTGCAGATAGACTGGGTGTATAGGACGATACGACACAGTCGAACACTTTGGATGGTATTTCTGCCGATGCACTATAGACTCCTGCGGCGTGAAGTGGTAGAGTTGCCATCGCGCCTGTTGCGCACCATGTGAGGTGTGGAAGATCAGTGGCTTGTCCCTATCACCGTTGTAATCGTTGAGCAGGGCGAAAATCATTGTAAAATTGAGGACATACCTGATTGAGATAGCCAAGGCTGTCCAGCACTGGAGTAACAACATGTCCCCAGAGAATGCGCAACACCTTCTCGAAGTCGCTTGTCTGGGCGACGTGGTGAGACTTTGAACCACGTTCGGCGCGCACACCTGCAGTCTTTAATGCGCGGCGCAGCCAGTGCTTCATAGCATCTATGCTTGGCACAGATATTGTGGAGAGCTCGACGTTTACAACACGCTGTTCACTCCTATTCTGAACAATAAGCGCGTCACACCGCGACTCGTGGATATTGATGATGACAACAGGCCCAAATCGTGCTGCTCCCACCAACTCATGCATCTTCTTGGGCTTTAAGAATCCTTCAAACCCTGCGATACGGCGTGCGTCCTCTACCAGCTTGTCCCATCGCTCAGCGAGGCGACGGCGTGCAAGAGAAGCGTTCTCCAGATCACCAATGTCTGGGATCTGTGATGTCTCAGCGTGCTCGAGGGCTTGAGAGACGTGCATGAGTTCGTCCGCGAGTGCAGCATCAACAGCATGAAGATCCTGTATGGGTGTGCGCAGTTGAAGCAGCTGGCCCCAAACGAGTGAACGGCCCTGCTCCAACCACTCGACGGCCAGTTCGTACTTCCCTAGAGCTATGGCCGCGGCTGCTGCGTTATTTACAGCATCACTCATGGATTCGATGTCGCTGTATCGGCGTGACACTGGGGTGCCCAACCATATGAGCCGTGATACGAGAGAGATGACGGTTCCATGAGCCTCGAGAAGCTGTGAGGGGTCGCGCTCCGAGGCAACCTTCGCCCACTGCAGAGCGGCTTGGAATCGAAGAGATGGCTCGTTGGTAGGAGCGTCAGCTGCCGTACGATACGCATTCGTCGACGCTTGAATGTCCGCCCTGTCTCCGGTGACCTGGAAGCGCGATATATACGACATGCCCAAATTCCAGAAGTATTTTGATTTCTGGGCATATCCATCCGGAAGAAGACCGATCGCATGCTCCAAGTGGGAGATGGCCTGTGTTATGTCGAGAACGTCTCTCGTGGACTCAAATTTGGCCATGAGCACGGTAGCGAGGTTGTTTAGGTGTGCGGGTTTTCTGGCGTCATCGTCGCTAGTGAGCGCGACAGTTCGCTCGCTCAATGCCACAGCCTCATCAATACTGGAATCTTGACCGTCTTTGTACCTCTGGTAAAGACGTGCAAGTGAATTGCCGAGTTCGATATAGAATGAAGGATCGCGCATGAGAGCAATGGCTTTCTTCTGGCACGATATTGCCTTGACTAGGTCGTTACTGCTGTCTGTTCGTTCGAACCGATTGACCAGCGCCATGGCGAGGTTCGAAAGATACATCGGCTTGTTCTTATGTTCGTCGCGAGTCAACAACACGGCTTGCTCGTGATGTTTGATTGCTTTGTCGGCGTCCGGGAGATTACCGAGGCGATCGAAACGACGTCGAAGAGAGTTTCCAAGATTGCCGAGACGCTCGGGCTTCCAGGTGTCGCTCTCCGGTGTTAATGCAACACTTTGCTCCTGCAGGGAAACAGCCTCGTCAATGTCAGGAAGATTTCCGGTCCACTCGAACCGCGTCCGGAGAGAGACCCCAAGACTTTGAAGTCTATGAGGTCTACTGACGTCGTCAGGATGTGTGAGATCAAGGGCTTGTCTGAACAGGGTTATAGCATGGTCAAGGTCTTCGGGTTCCGCCCGGGTCAACTCGAACCGGCTTGTCAACGCATTAGCCAAGGTGGTGATGATTTTTGGACGATGGATGCTCTCCGAGGGGGTTAACGCATTGGCCTCCTCTGCGCGTGATATGGCCATCTCGACGTCTGTAACCTTTCGCGATGTACCTGAAAGATAGTATAAGGCAATGGCGAGGTTATGAAGCGCTATGGCCTTGTCTTCGTTGCCGGATGCCAATGCGGCGGCCTGTTCATGAGACGAAATGGCCTTGTCGAGGTCCGTGACATCGCCAAAGTGTTGATAACGAGCAGAACAAGTGACGCCGAGGTTGCTTAGAGCGAGAGATTTGGCAGAATGCGTGTCATCGAGGAGAGATACCGCACGATCTTGGATATCAATGGCCTCGTCGACATCGCTATGGACACCCAAACGCCTGAAGCGCCGGGATAAACAAAATCCTAAATTTGTGAGACGTCTCCACAGCTTTGGGTGGTCTGTCGACGTGAGCAGGACCGCTTTACGCTGAGCCACTATCGCCCTATCGAGATCGTGTACATCACCCTCCCGAGTGAAACGGTCGAACAACGTGATTCCAAGAGTAGAGAGAGTTTCCGGATTATCATCCGAGGCAATATCTGTATCAGACGACGCCTGACTGGCCGTGTCCTTACAGATTCGGAAGACGAGTTCAATATAGCAATCCACTGTGGGAGATGTAAAATGAACGAACTCACCGTTTCACCAACGCTAATATGATGTATGTAAGTGTGCCGCATATAATGGGATTGAAGGATTACGGCCTACATACCTCGACGCTTCAGGCGCAGTTCCTGGTCCCTATAAGGGAACCAGGTTCTTACCTTGCGCTGGAAATACTGAAACATTTCCTTTCTCGGCGGCCAATGTCCGCAGCAGCTTGTCCAGTTTTTAATCGATTTTAACTGATTAATGGTTCCAGAACCTTCCGGAAGAGGGCACGAGATGGTCTCGCCTCTTGACTGCGGACCGCAGATTCCGCCGCTTCGTTTCAGAGTCCGCTCAATATATACTTCGTTCAATCTCCCTTTTTTGAGACCAACAATGCCACTTAAACGTACTCTCCATCCCTCTGCTTTTGAACGCCGCGTTCGCCCTTGCCGGAGGTCTGTCGTGATCGAGGATACTCCTCAATGCGACTGTCCTAACCGTAAGTCCATACTCAAATATCGCAGTAGTCCATTTCTAACGCTCAGGGACGTATAGTTAGTTTGCCCTCGTTGCCTTCTACGTTTCATTGCCTTCTTCTGTCGGAAGCGGAATGCAAACTACAACAGGTTCCTGTTGGTCGACCGATTTGCTCCATGTGTGGTTCGTTGTTTTCTTTTTGTGCGCGTGGAGAGGTACTTATGCACGTTCTCATACTAGGTGTTATCCGGGACTGTGACCCGCCGATAACCTATCCTTCTTCAACATCCCATACCCCTGTACCAGATGATCTTGACATGGACGTCGATTCCGAGCCTGACATCCCCGCGGAAGGTATGTTTTATATTTGTTTTATCGTATTCGTGTATATGCTCTTTGTCTAAGTTGCTTTCAGAACCCGCTTTTCGACTCCGAGGGGGGCGAGAAAGCCCATTTCCTCATTCGCGAGACGATGATGTCCTTGAACTTGTCAGTGACGAGGAAGCGTTTCAAGCGCTTCCCCTCGCAAAGGTGATGTCACCGTCACGCTTGACCAGTTTCTATGCCTTCGTGGCATTGGGTACTCTCCAAGAAGTTCGTTCAGTGTGTTCGGTTCGTCCTGGTCGTTACGTTGTCGTCCATGTTCCAGATGTTTCGTTACTCGTTTCGACATGTTGTTTCTTTACGCGAGCTGAATTGCAGAAGATTGGTGCTGGTCATCATGTCCGAATGGGTAGCAAGATAACCAGGGATAATGCTTATCGTGAACTCGCTTCGCATCGATGTGATTCGCTCTGTAAAGGGCATTATGTCTTGTTTGATACCATGCTAAACGAGCGGGTGATACCATATAGTCGTATTCTGCAACATGAGCGGATATTCAGACCACAGCCCGAGTGCGCCCATGATGACCCCAGGTCATCTACTGGATTGACCCAGCCGTCCGACGTTGGTGCATATCACACATCGGTATTTTCTATCAACCAAGCGGCGGAAAGTTTAGAGCTTCCTGTGGGCGATAACCACCTTCCGTATGAAAACTTTCCTGAAATATGCGATGAGGATTCGAAGTTGAATATAATCCGAGAATTCCAGGAGAATATGGATCACCGAAATTACGTTTATGACGCGTGCGCTGTATGCGAACAGAAAAAGTTTCCGTTTGAGTTATCGGTTATCCATGCTGGCGAGCTCGATTTGCAGTTGTTGAGGAACGACAACATCCCATGTCATATATGGCCTCAAGACTATGACTTCGAAGCATATGATCGTGCTTTTTTGTCTCCACATGGAATGCATGATACGACGGCAGTTTCGGAGCTCTCGGTATGTTCACAATGTTTGAGCAGCATGGAGAAAGGCAAACAGCCACCCGATGCTATCTCAAACTACCAGTACTATGGTTATGGGCGGCTTCCATCTGCTGTTCATGATGCTTTTCGGCATTCTACCATGCATGAAAAGTTACTAGTTGCTGCTTGTTCAGCAACCAATATTTCTCATGTAATATCTGAGGCTAAGGGTGGATTTCCGGGTGCTCCACAAAGGTTTTGTCAAAACAACGTCGCCATTATACCGCAGGACGTAGGCACTCTTCATCGTCTTCTGCCCCCGTCGAAAGAAGACGTGGGATTCTCGATGTGCGTGCTATTCATAGGGAAAGGTGGCAGGCCTAATATGGATACGATCAGGTCCATGGAGCCGCTTTTGGTCTCCAAGAATCGAGTGGAGACTATGCTACGCTTCCTGATCGAGAATAATCCTCATTATCGAGAGGCGAGTGTGGCCTTCAGTCACCAAAACCTAGATGCCATATGCTCTGGACCTGGGTTTCCAGCCGGAGCGGATGTCGGGATTCCGACCACGCTCGAAATACAGTATTTTGCCAATCTTGAATCTGCAGGAGAGGCCGTCAATGCTGGATACGATGCCGACGAGAGACGTACTTTCCTCATTCCCGATGATGAGGTGTATACGGAGATTACAGGGTATTCGAATACGGCCACAAAAGGCGACGGGCATCAGTCCGCAAAGATTCGTGCACTGCAATGGATCCTAGATCACAAACCATTTGTAACTGTGCGTCCGGGAACGAAACTATTTCCCGATAGGGATCCTCGTATGTTGACGTTTGTTTTTCCTCACCTTGATCCTTGGGGAATCGGGGGTTTTAATCATCCAATGCGTCAAGGAGAGTCAATCCTGCCTATGAAGAACCAAATTCGAAACTTGTTAATGCGTTACGACAGTCCTTTTGAACGGGATCCCAATTTTGCGTATGTTTGTTGGAATGCCGTTCAAAAGTTGGAGGCTGCGCGCAGCTTGCAGTTTCGTACGCAGGCTTCCAATCTTGCATATTTGGCGGATGAGATCAATGAATATAAAGATGTAATTGAAGATATGAATGAACGGTGGATGCGAGATGAGACACTTGCGCCTACGTCTAGAGGAGAACGTCGTGTTGCAGCGATCCTTGCGAAGCTTCGGCTGGTTGCGAAGGATCTTAGAGGGTCTAATGGACGTCGTATTGCGTTGCGTAACCAAATCAGAGGCTTGTTGAAGACTAATGGATGTCCTGCTTTGTTCATTACGCTGAATCCGGCAGACATCCACCATAAACTTATGCATATCCTTTCCGGACACAGTGAAGCTTCATTCGTTGAGACGGATAAGTTTCATCGTGCCAAGAACGTTGCTGCACATCCAGCGGCGGCCGCGATATTTTTTGATATCATGATCCGAGCATTCAATGATTACATTCTGCGCTATGGAAGAGATACTCCAGGTATCTTCGGCACTTGCGATGCCTATTTTGGCACTGTCGAAGCACAAGGCCGTGGAACGCTTCATTGTCATATGCTTATTTGGCTGAAAGGAAATCCTAATCCGCAAGCTCTTCGGGATCGTATGGCTGAAGATGATACATTCAAAACTGCTATGTTCGGCTGGCTGGAGTCTATCATTAAATGTGAGCTTCCAGATATGGAGCCGATAGTTGGTGGAGATGCTAATAGAGTGTGGCAGAAGCCGGTTTTGGAGTACGACACTCGTACCGCAGATGCTCCTTTCCTGGAAGATACTCTGACCGACGACGATCGTGAACGTTTCAAAGAAAGTTTTAAACATTTTGTAAGTGATCTTGCGGTTGCGTGCAACTGGCACGACCATACAGCTACCTGTTGGAAGTATCTTAGTGATGGGGAACCACACGATGATGCACATTGCCGTATGAGAGTCGACGGTAGTACAAGATCGTTCACTGAACTAGATCCTGAGACGGCGTCGATATTGTTGCGAAGGTTACATCCTTGGATCAACAACTACAATGACGTTGTTCTTTTCTTGATGAAATGCAATATGGACATTAAATATATAGGGTCTGGGCAGGCTGCAAAGGCATTAGTGTATTATGTGACTGACTATGTGACCAAAGGTTCCTTACCGTTACATCTCGGACTGCAATCGCTCTGCTGGGCACTGCGCCAGAATGAAGCGAAGTATGACGGGATGGACGATCTTGATGTGCAGTCAATGAAACGCAGTTTGATGGTGAAAGTCGTCAATGCGATGATGGGAAGGCAAGAGATATCCCATCAACAAGTTATGAGCTATCTAGTTGGGGGCGGCGACAGTTACACCAGTCATAAATTCCGCACGTTATATTGGGGTGAATTTGACCGGTATTTTAAAAGCCAGGGACAGCCAGATGCGGAGGGTGTGGTTCCTCTCGATGGAGGTGCTTTACCAGTATCAGAGGGAGAAGACAATGAACCTGAAATGCGTGAGTTCGACCTTCCAGACGATCTCGACGAAATGGATGTGTCAATGCATCTACAGAGCGCGCCATTCCCGAGAGGTCCAGCGGAAGAGGAAGTTTCTGCTGCATATGTCTCCGGAAGTATAGTTCGTCAAAGCCTAGTCGAAGACTATAGACTGCGAAGTGCAAAGCCCGTTTTTGACTCCATGGCTCTATGGGATTTCGTAGCGACAACGTTTATGGAGGCCCGTACTCAAACAGACAAAGTTTTCAATCCACGAGCAGCCAGGGGACGTCTTTTGAATGACTCCCATCGGCTGTATAAGACACATGTAAATCGACTGAGATTGGACTCACGGATAGTTCCTGTTCTTGTGGGGCCTCAGTTACCTCGAAGAGACTCTAGTGAGACTCAAAGAGAGAACTGGCATCGTCTGATGTTGATACTCTTCAAACCGTGGCGATGTCCATCTGATATCCGGTCTGCGGGTCAGAGTTGGGAAGCAGCATTCGAAAGCCATGCCTTTCCACCACATCTAGCGAATATCATTAAAAATATGAATATAGAACAGGAATGCAAGGACGCCAGACAAGCGTACGATTCTGCCAGGCGCGCGCACAAAGTAGCTCCTTTGATTCACAGCTCAGATGCACCATACCAACTTGGCGATAATGCTGACGTGTTCGAGCTGGCGGTAATGAATGATGAACGGTTCAATGTGGCATTATTGAAGGGAAACATCGACGATGATCCTTTGGCAAGAGCGAGCGAGCGTTTGCTTGCAGCTGATACGCGTGTCAGAGAAACTTTGAGAAGTCTCGAGAATTCGGGTGTTTTGTCCACCTCGATAGAAGGTGATGGCGAGAACATCTTGCTAGGCGGATCTACATATCCAGCAGAGCGTGTCAAAGAACAAGCGGTTTTGATGAGGGCGTTTGGAAAGAACAAGCGACCCAACGTTCCGACGCAAAGCGAGGCTCTGACAGAGGAAGAACGAGGGTCATACGGTGACTTTGATCCACGCACCTATGTTGATCGTTTACTGGGTGAACGTGCTCGCCCACCGCCATTACCAGCTCAGCAAGGCGAAACAGTGGAGAGCACATATCGAAGGGCGTCTGACGCTGTCATTACCTCGGTATTAAAGGACTTGAATATTAGTGAAAATGTAGAGCAAGAGACTGCAGTACGTATCGTGGGTGAGCATCTATTGCGAGGTTCAGCGGAGCAATTGATCATGTACGTCGGAGGTGAAGGAGGTACGGGGAAAAGTCATGTTGTAAAAGCAATTGTGGATCTCTTCACGCGCTGCCAAGTACGGTCGCGCCTTCTACTAAGTGCGCCTACAGGTATAGCCTCAGTACTAATAAGTGGGTATACGGTACATGCACTTACATTCTTACCGAAGGCGGAGCATCAGAAACTTAACATTCAGGCATTGACTGAGATATGGAAGGATGTGGATTATCTTATCGTTGATGAGGTATCTATGATAGGAGCAATTTTTTTGGCGCATATGTCAGAAAGGCTTCGAGCTGCACGAGGATGGAAAGGAAAAGATTCGGACAAACCATTTGGCGGTGTAAACATGATATTCATGGGTGATTTTGGCCAGCTTAAGCCTGTATCACAGTCTTCTTTATTCTCAGAGGACCTCGTTCGTCGTATACAGCAAAATCAGGGACAATCCATGTCGGGACAGGAGTCAATGTACGGTGCTTATCTTTGGCGTCAGTTGAATCGGGTGATTTGCCTGAAAAAAAATTGGCGCCATGCAGCCGATTCTCGGTATGCATCGATACTGTCTCGTATACGACGCGGGAAAGGACGGGACAGACGTACCTCGAGAGATTCATTGTCAGATTATGAGGTTTTGCTGAACCGACAGCTCAACGTCTTGCAAAACGAAGCGAATAAAACAGGTAAGGATCTTTCGAGGTTTCAAGACTGCCCTATCATTGTGGCCGAGAAAACGCTGCGAGATGCCATCAATGTTGAAGTGGCTACTGCGAAGGCCTCTGCATATGGGAAAGATTTGCAATACTTTGTAGCCGTGGATAAACGAAATGGAAAACCAGTCCTTGGTGTACAACGTCAAAGGTTACTGACACTGCGGTCTAGTCTGACGCATGATGCACTGGGACAGCTTCCTCTGTTTGAGGGAATGAAAGTCATGGTGACAGATAATATTGACATAGGACACAAAACTGTCAATGGCTCCGAAGGCGTGGTTCAACACGTCAAGTGGGAAGTCCAAGACGATGGGACTAAAGTCGCGACTTGTGCGTATGTACACATACCTGATAGCGGGTTGAGGCTTCCAGATTTACCGCCCAATGTTGTTCCCGTGTTTCCTGTCCGTACGTCGGTTGACTATGTCGCACCTAATTCAAAGAAGTATTCTTTCAGTCGGTATCAGCTTCCGCTCCTACCTGCTTATGCGTATACAGACTATAAGGCGCAGGGACGTTCTCTGGACACCGTGATCGTCGATCTTGCTGGGTGCCGCAACGCACAGAGTGCATACGTGATGCTCTCTCGTGTGCGTACGTTGGAAGGTCTCGGGATTCTGCGATGGTTTCCGCCAATCAAAGTCTCGAAGCCTTTACAGCATGATCTTCGAGATGAACTGGACAGGCTCGAACGCTTGTCTGTAGAAACATTGAAACACTTTTTGTAACTCCGCTTGTATTATCGTTCTTTCTGGTTCCAGCAGCTTGGCCTGTGTGGCGCTAGATACCGCACGCCCACGCCGGGCCGTGTGGCGTTGAACTCGACGGTGTACTGCAGATTTCTGGTTTTCATGCTGTATCCAATTTCTATCTTGTTTACTATAAGCCACTGGTTCAAAGCTATGTGTGACACACTACTGCTACTCATCCAGACAAACAAATAGAATATAGTATAGAACCTAATATTGAGAATTAAAGAGAATATGTAGGAAGATCGATTGGTAGAACACTGTCATTATCAGATGGGTTAATGTGTGTGAAGATCAAGATGAAATGCTGATATGACGTACAGGTGTATACTTCATGCTACAATAGGACGTGAGAGCAGCTTGGAGTCCTCGATGCGCAAGCGATTATCGAGTCGAGTATCGTGTGGTACGTCATACGAGTCAAACTCGAAGGCTGGATGAGGATGTGAGCTTGGAAGTGCAAGAAATACATCAATATTGTTCCTCTCATGAAAAAATGCCCAATCATGTTTCTTCGTCACCAAATAAAAATCATCCTTGTAATTGGTGTCAAGAACTGAAGGTCCGACAAGTGCCTCATGCATCCGTAGTATGCCGACTTTCTCAGAAACAGCGGACCCTTCCCCATATTCATCCCCATAGATAAATACCAATGCATAAAAAAAATCTTGTGCCGAGCCAACAAAGCTGAGAACAGCAATGTGGTGAACTATGGGTGACGTGTGTTGGTAAGCACGCACATCACTTCCCACACGAACTCCGGGGATGGTTGAATGAGAGTCGAGGAAATGTCCAATGGCCGTGAGCATAACTGTGGGGTATGGGTTGGCAGTGATCTTCATCTTCCACACGCTGAGCTGAGATTCTATACAGGCACAGCTTTGTCCAGTGAATGAAGTCGGCCCATAAGCGCGCACGGTACGGTGATCATCACAGTTAACAAGCAGTTCCTGTGGAGCACCATTATGGGCTGGATCTCTGGAACATGTGTCAGAGTTTCGGCTCTAGATATCTCATCAATTGACTTACTGGATCCCTTCTTCTTCGGGGATTGGAGGCAATGGTTGTTCCATCTGCACCGCTATCATAAATCTTGTTCATAATGGCCGATCAATTTTCATCCTTAATAGGTTATGAGATTTATGAGCCTACCCTTCCATAATTGTTGCGGGCGTGTGTCCCATTAGCATTGCCCTGAGTTCTCTTATGTTTGAGCGGTATGTGGCATCTTCTAGCCAACAAGTGTCACACAAATGCAACCAATCTTTGGTGGGTGGGGGTAAAGTATGGGCACAAATGCGTAGGAGTGGAGAGTTGAGAGTGGAAGCCACAATTGAAGGACTGTTCATGGTGGTAGTAGAAGAGGAAGGATGTGTTCTGGTACGAAACAGGGTGTCCCCTCTTTTTCTGGCTCGAGAGTCTTCAGAATTGTTACGTATTACGGGCCGGACTGCTCCGATGAATGACTCCAAAATGCGTGTTTTTGCCAAGAAGCGCAGTTCAAGATAAGCTTCTTGATAGTGGAATTTTCCGTCTTTAGGGAAGATCCCTTTAACCGTAAAGGCAAAAATTCTGGAGCTTCTCGAGTCAGGAAAAGAGGGGACACCCTGTCTCGTACCAGAACACGTCCTTCTTCTCTTACCACCACCACCACACTCCTTCCACTTCCAATCAATGTTCTCTCTTTGTCATCTTTTGTCTCGAGCAGGAGCTGCAATCAAACGCTTCGTGAAGGGTCGTCGTGATAATGAGCGTGGTGTTGTTGTTGTGTTGTCTGAAGTGGTCTCAACAAGGTGCGTATTACAGCTGTTGGATTAATAAAACTTACGGTCTTATCTTCCTCACACAGGGTTGACATCGTTGTCCCTCCGCAGACACCTCCATGCACCTTCATCATCCCCACCACCATCCATTCCGGTACTCCCGTTCTGCCTGTATCCCTCCGCCGTCCTCGTTGCCTTTCATTCACAGCAATGGCCCGCCCCTCTCAATACTACTCCAGTCAAGATCGTGAGTGGGATCTCCACAGCGAGCATGCCGCTACCTTTGTCTTCCACGTAGCAAGTGTGGTGAAGAATGAAGTTACGAAGGAGTATGCGTCGATCTGTACGGGGTGGGATTCATGGTTTGTTCAGGAGGATAGGATCATGTGTCTGGCCATTGGGTGGGAAGTCTACCATGATCATTTCTCTGCGATCCACCACGCGTACATCTATGATTCGCCGAGGGGGAGGGTTTGGTCGAACAATGTGAAGGAGCGCTCGAAGATTGTTGGACGTGGATACGTTGTTATTCCTAACCGATATGTCTGGCACTTTGCTACTTGTGGTAACACTATGCCTAGGAGCTCATCAGATCTTCATCAATGGCTTTTAGAGGATCATTCACAGTTGAGTGTTCGAGAGGATGTTCAGCTTACCTTTGATTATGGACTTCTTCCACTACATGTCAGTGCTGATGCATTTCCGGGGGCATGGTTTTTGAAGGATGAGCGTAGATCGAGGAAGGATTGGGGATGGCTTGTGGATGAGGAAGCGGAAGACGAGTAGATGGATGACGATCAGATTGTGGGCTATTCTTGGACTCCTGCTTTTACTACAATACGGTCATTGGGTCTTCGAGCTCTAATTAGTGTACAGTACTTATAATATGATTCAATGCCTGGAGCATTTATAACAATATACATCACATATGCATATTTTTCTGACCATATTTACTCATAGTCGCTGGACAACGGTCTTGTTATGTGTGTTTTGAAGCTACCTTTCGGGTCGACTCACCAGATTAGTCATCTTATCTTATCTTCAATATGTTCTTACCCGGATCCGCCCGGCCCCGCGGGTTCTTGCCACGCTTAAAATACGGACCGCCCAGATTGTGTGTACACGCTCCTGGTCTCCTTTGTACGGATCGGCGATCCACAAACTTTGTCGACATTTCGAAATTATCTTGCAGTTGCCTTCTGATTCTAGTGCGCGAAGAATGACTTGCGTTATCTTGGGCCCTGACGTTGTATCGCGCACTCTTATTATCTACGAGTGACTTAGGCTGTCCTCGCTTCAATCTGTTTTCGTTCTATGCCTGCTCGAGATGCCATGTTCTCTTCGTGTTGTAGTCGACTGCTATGTATGTGATGTCTGGACTTGGCTTACGGATGACAGACCAAGCTGAACACTTGGTCACAAAAACATCCTGTTAGATACTAACCAAACCTGGTACGCGAACTGAGAGCGATTAACTTACCATCTCCATTCGTTCCCCAACTTTGTTATCCCGATACAGCTTTGCTCATTGAGGGTTCCGTGATACATATTGTATGATCCGGAAGGCATCCACATGGATTTACCGATTGGGAGATACACCTGGGTTGCTCTCGGCTGCGAGTATAACGCTCTACATTGCTGCATTCACCCTGAGTCACGAAGTACACATCCAGCTTTGGGGTAGTCTTGAGAACTGTAACCGATTTGCATAATTCGGTATGTTCCGTCCTTATATATCCAGAGACCTCGCTCCTTGCTCGATAATAAATCTTCCAAGCATTCATCATCGCCGAGTCTTTCTATCTGTACGCCCCACGAGCTCACTTTCTCACTCGTTCTCTATGCGCTGATACCAACGTCCCAGATCTCCAATGTCATCCATTTACGATCTATCCGTTCTTGATGGCGGGGGCGTGGCCCTTCGGTCGAGTATCAACGACTCCGCGATGCGCGAATTGGCTAACGGAGGCCTCCCTTTCGATGTCTTCCTCCATATCCTTTCCTTCATACCCATGCGCGAGCGCACGACCCTCATGTGGCATCTCAGAGCCTCGGCGCCATACTTTGCGATCGCGTTCGATGTACAGCCGAAGCTGTGGATGGATGTCTTCTCGGGTCAGGAGCTTGACTTCGAACGGGACGCCATCAATCGCTACGTCTTCGGACTCTGGTTGTCCCTTGCCGCCATCAATCGCCGTCTACGGAGTACTGTCACCACCACACACGAACCTCGCGACCTCAACTACACGCTAGGTCTTCTTCCTGACGAAGCTTGGCCTCACGCCACCCGTCTCGATGTGGCTATTCCTACGGATGACCGATTGACGGATGACCTCGGAGGACTTTTAGATCTTGCATCCAATGCGTTGGAGATCACGCTAGCCATCGACGGTCACGAATTTACCACGAGAACTTCATCTTCCTCGTATCCTTCCGTTGCCCTTCCGGATTGTCTTCTTTCTGTTGCATTACGAGTTTTGAACCTTCGCAGCATATGCTTGAGATCGTCATTCCTCTTTGTTGCTGATTTTTCAAATTTGCTTACTTTAGTCTTGAATGAGCTTAACGTTGTTGAAGACGACGACAGAGCGGCTTCATTGTATGATATTCTGCTTACCACACCCCGCCTTGAGACTGTGGAGGTGCGCGCATCTGCCGGTGTTTTGTTATCTGAGAGGTTTTGGTCCTTCCCTCCTCCCGATCCTTCGTCTTCAATCTTGGTTCCACATCTTCAACATGTCGTGCTCGCGGGCGATGCTCAGCAAACCCCTTCCGCCTACAATTACTTGGTTGATCCTTCGATTCGTCCTCTTACGTTCGTGTCTTTTCTTCTTTATTGCCATTCGAATGTTATTGGTGTTCCATATCCTGACCTCGCCCTTGTACCTCCCTTTCGCGAAGCGGTATTGTTCACATGCGATACCCTTTTCTTTGTTCCAAATTTTTTCGGTATCGCTTGTTCTCGCATTGGGCCTTCGGGACGGAGATTGGCCATGGAGGGTCATTGGGAGTTCATCGACATAGGATTTAGCGGCTGGGTATGTCTCTCCCGGGTGATGTGAACTCTTAGCTGACTTCGTCCTTTTGTGCTTGTAGACGAGAGAGGACAGGAGGCGTGCCTTTGAGTCGTACCTAGACGGCATCCAGGCGATAGTGTTTGAACGACGGCCGCCGACCGTAGGTTTATTCGACACGAACTTCTGCTTCGGTATTCGCATCATGTCATATCCTCCTTGGGACTGGCTTTCGACGTTCGTCTGCGATGGCGACGATATCTTTTTGGAAAGGATACTTCATTATATCTATCATCGTCCAGATCAGATGCCGTTACTTGAAAATCTTCGATACCGTTACAATCAGGGGGTCTATAGTGACGAGGTTCGGTTGCACCTGCTTTCGATACTTCGCGTTATCACCATCCCTTCGTTCAACGAGCCTTCTGATCGGGAGTTGAAAGTGCATTTTGAAGTTAGTACCCATGTTAGCTTCGAGGTCGAGCCATATATTACTATGTTTACTTATGTATTCTGTTTTCTCGATCCTTCTCTTTCGCGTCTAGTATAGTTTTGTGATTGTGTACATATATGTGTATTTGCCGTGGTTCACATTATATATGAGTGGTGGTTGTATTAATTGAGACACATATAAACAGGAGATTACGCAAGGACGACGTCTGCTTCTTCTCCTTCAAAATCTAACTTCTGCTCTTGGATTATAGGTTCGTCTACGATATCGGGGATACTCTGTCCAAGCAACTAGGGCAAGTGTCAGAATAAGTATATAAAGGGAGGATGTAGCTTACTGTCGTCAACTCCTCGGCAGTGTGGAGACGGACAATTCTGGTGAACGTAAAGTGGACGTCTGTCTTGCGGTCTCTGATTGATCTACCAATGGACGCAATCTCTATGGCAGCCGTGACATCGACAAAATCGCCACGGTTGAATACGGCAGGGCTCGTGCGCTTGATAGAGCCATTGTCGAGCTTGCGGCCGTAGGGAGGTGGTGGGGATGGGATCCACCGATTGCAGATGGATGCGAGACGAGTTTCATCCGAGTCAGCGGTGGACATAAGAGGGCGCTGGAAGCTATACCCGTCGACCTAGAGCTTGTTAAAGGCACTGCAACGTATGATGTAACACTCAGCGTCGTACTTACTTTGGAGAACGCTCTTCGAAAGAAAAACATCTGCTCTGGTTTATAGCTGCTGCTCGGTTCGTGCTCTCCAAGAAGCCGGAATACCATCTTCTTGATGTTTGCGAGGGCGTTTTGCTGTACGGAAAATTGATGTTGGAATGGACCGGCTAGGAGGGAGACGAATTGGATCGCTGTCCGGCATGGACATTGTTTTGTATCCAGAACCATCCCTAGTGTTATTTTCTTCAAAGCGAGATGATCGCTGGAATTCCATGCCTAATTCGACGATAAGGTTTTCCAGAGACAGGAGCTGCTAGAGCGTGCAAGAATAAATATGGAGGCTAAGGCGGCGCAGAAACTTCAGACGAATTCAGACATAACCACATCACCATCATGTTCACTCTTTCGAATCTTTCTCGTATTTCCACCATTCAAACTGTAACCGAAGCCGACATAGGGCTCGAGCCAATTCACTCATCCCCGCAATCAGCTCATTCCAATCAGTCACTCATTGCGGGTCGGCCGCCTAACGAGCCATACACCCTTTTGCCTACTCACTATCCTGCATTCGTCATCCCGTTTCGAAGGCGTCAAGAAGAGG
>NW_006763136.1:1033484-1050498 GCF_000264905.1 Stereum hirsutum FP-91666 SS1
TTCCTACCTACCTCACATCAGAAGTAGACTAGGAAATATATTTGTGTCACCTTATTTGCATCTGTACGAAGAAGTACTTGTGCAAATATAATCTTGTCTCAGTCAAACCAGCTTGAACATTGTTGCGCTCAACTAGGAGTGCAATATCTGTGTGAACTTGCGTCTCTAAGAGCAATCCTATATTGTCCCAACCATTAAACTCGGTCTATTCACACCCACACCACAAATAACAGAGAAAAACCACAATATCCTTAACTCAATAGGCAGTCTCTGAAGAGCCGGAAAACCGAGTACTGTCTAGGTTTGAATCATTTCTACCGCATTTCATCTGGAGCCCACCGTGGGGGGTTGTGGTTTATTTCAAATATTTTTCTGTTGCTGGTAGTAGACTCGCAATGGTCTCTATTAACGGATTGCCGAGACCGGGGCATGAGGATGCCCCGAAGAAGTTCAAAGGAAGTTATGATGAGGTAGAGCGGTTCATTGATCACTATGAGCAGTTGTTGGATGCTGCAAGTATTACAGATGAGAGGGAGAAGTGCCTAGGAGTGAGGAAATATTGCTCAACCAGAGTGGCTAACATCATCGAAACATTTGATGGTAATGGGCCTCAGTGGAATTGGGCTGCACTCAAGGACGAGATCAAGCTTAGATTTGATGCAGACCGTGCGAGTAAGAGGTACCATCTGGCTGACTTGCACGCATTCCTTGAGAAGTCGCAGAAGAAGAAGATCACGACTACAGCTGCCTTCAAGCAGTATGATCTCAACTTTCGTTACATCTGGACTCATCTTTCGGCTCCAAAGCCTGATGATTCCCAGAAATTCACCTATTATTGGCTCGGAATTGGCCTCACTCTCAGAGAGCGAATCGAGGACAGATTCCTCAGGACTTCGCCAGGGGCGGATATGTCTAAGCCAATTCCAATGACGGACGTGTATGACCTGGGTATCAAGGTATTATCCCGTGATAGGTTTGACACGATCGGTCTTGCAGGAATGGTCGGAGCCGATGACGAAGAAGATGATCAGACTGAAGAAGGGTCTGATTGGAGGAAGGATTTGCAGGAAGATTCGGAATCTGATGAATCTGACTCTGCGCTGGCGTTCATCAAGAAGCAGAAGCTCAAAGGCAAGCTGATGAAAGCAATCAAAGCGGTGCGCTTTGATGCTGAGGACAGCAGTGATGAAGAGCCAAAGAGTAAGCCCTCAATCTCCTCTCGTGCTTCGCCAAGGCATCAGAAGTCGAGCTCGGTTAATGAGAAGGTAGCAGCGTTAATCGAAGAGCTGGCGGGAATGTCCCGCACAGACAAGCGCTATCCTAGCCTCTACTACAGGGCAACTACTCTGGATAGCAAGGTAAAGGACCTCATCCCAGCACCCATCATCGCATCTGCAGTACAAGTACCATCTTCAAACGGGTCATCATCTACTCAGACTACATTTGAGCGCCAATTGCCCCCACATCTAGGAACGGCAGGAGTATCTCCAGCTGCACGCCCACCATTATCTGAGATGTTATGCTATGGATGTGGGAAGAAAGGACATGGCATGAATCGGTGCAGCGAGATTGATGAGAAAATCAAGAGTGGTGTCATAGTCCGCGATGCGACTAATCGACTAATGTTTGCAGACGGCTCTTTCATTCGACGAAATGGGTCTGAATCTTTCATGGACGCCATCAAGAGGCGCGAAGAAGAAACCAAGACGTTTAATTCACATTTTGTGAAGCGCCTTGGCACGGATATGTATCCCGATGAGTTCAAAGCTCAGCTTCAGCAAGCCTACTTTGCGCCAGAAGGACATCCAGCTGCTTACATTGAGTCAGAAACTGACTCGGACATTGAATCCGACGGAGAAGCTGAATACTGGACAATGCCAGCAATCACTCGCGCTCAACAGAAGCTAGACGATGGTCGTCGCCAAACTCGTAACAAGATCTATCCAAGTCCAGATGATAGGCAAAAGGCTCGCAAGCAGCGTCGCCAGCGTGAGCGTGAGGATGAGGAATTGGTTGAGTCACAGGCTCGACCTGCTCAAGCTCCGTCAATTCCAGGAGAAATACCTCTCTCCTCAAAAAGAGAGGGCAAGAAGAAGGCTGACGAGTCCAAAGCTGAAGTACAACACGACCCAGAACCTCAACCTCAGCCGCAACCAGAACCTGTGGTAGTAATCACACCCGAACCGGTTCCAATGAACGTCGAGCCTGAGCTTTATTCTGGAAAGCCACGACCCGTAACTGAGGATGAACTTACAGAGCCCCCAGTGAGAAAATCACCCAGAAAGAAGGATAAGAAGCGGCTCATCAGTTCGGAAGGCGAGGAACTCCCAACGCTGACTCCCCTACAGACAAGACCATCAGATTATGACGCGGAAGAAGATGACGACATTCTCCCGGACATCTCGCCAAGGCCACCCAGCAAGCCGGAAGGTCAAAGACTGGTGGAAAAGCGAGCATACAACCCGCGCAAGTCTGCGGTATCATCAGAGGTAGACCCAAAGAGTGTTGTGGACCGGATCCTCAAAACTCCGGTTAGCTCATCGGTCGGTGAATTGATGGGGCTCTCTAAGGAGCTCTCCCAAATCCTTAGTGACACGCTCAAGTTCAGGCCGCAGAAGGAATTTATTGACCTCAAAAATATTAATCCCAAGTATGCTAGCGGAAACCTCGCGCCGGCGCAGAGCAACAAAGCAGGGAACAGGCCAGACTATCAGTCATTCATAGCGCCGAGAGTGCACGGCGAACTAATTCGTCTACGCGTAGACTGCTATGGCTATGACATCAATGCAATCCTGGATACTGGCTCGGAACTGAATGTCGTCAGCTCGGAAGTTTTTGAGCAGTGCTTCCGCTTACCGAAGGATATGGATCAGCGTTACGACTTGGGTGATGCTAACGGCGGAAAGCAAACGTTAGCAGGAGTAGTCAAAAATGTGAAACTTAAATGTGGAGCAATTGAAACGGTTGCTCACTTTTGCATAAGTGAGCGGCCGCCCTTCGACATCCTGCTAGGAAGGCCCTGGCAAAGAGGGAATTATGTCACGATTGATGAGAGAAACGATGGTACTTACCTGCAGTTCAAGGATCCGCGCGATCGGAGCCGGGTTAAATATGAACTGATGGCGGAGCCTGACGAGACGCGGTTTGATCGGCGCTTTGACCAGCGAAGCTGGGCAGCGCGCGCGGCTCCCCAGGGAAATACCTACATGGGATTTCTGCTCCCGTCAGAAGAAACCATGAGACGAAGAGCGCGCGATATGTTTGTCTTGCCAGTTGCTGTTGCGCCAAGACAGGGCTGGGACGAAGAACCAACGTTCATTGAAGTCGGAGGGCTCTTCTCGAGTAGCCTAGAAGAGTTCAATCTTATGTCAGTTCAGGTCTGGGAAAGGACGGGCTTACCCCTGCAAAGGTATCCAGGGATGTACGCTCCATCTGTGACTACGCCCGATGGTGTAGAACTTACATGGATAGGGAGGGTCAACGAGGTAGACACTGTGATGGTATTAGGAGAAGGAGAGACATACCTCCGCACCGAACATGACTATTTTGTCATGGAGAATTTCCCGATACAAAATGCCGGGGTAATGCTAGGCCTTGCTGCCATAAACAAGTGGAACTTACGTTCGGTCACGAACCCAAACGGATCGCTATCGTTGCGCGTCGGATCAATACCCGAAAATTATCGATTTTATCCGCTCACTGTTCCCGCTGTCCTAAAGAGACCGGAAGACCTTCTGCCTCGGAGGTTTCATTCCTTTCTAGGGTTGACAGGGGAAGTATCAGAAGAGGAAGAGACAAAGGCGAAGTTTGAGAGCCTACCGGTCACCGAACTCTGGCTTATGCATCGGGCGCGACCACCTCAGCCTGCTAGCACTTGGTATGCACCAGAGCAGATGGCCATCGACCTGGCGCTAGAACGATCCATTGTGAGCGAGGAAGGTCTGAGAAGGGTTGGATTGCGTACGATGTGGTATCCGCGCAGTGCGTGCATACAGTGGTCCAGAGGAAAGGACCTATACGTTAGGAAAGCAATAGACGGCGCGGAAGGGCCAGTAGTCTTGCGGGTTAAAGCATCGCAGATCAGCGCGGCAATTGATATGCTAGTGGTCGAGCATTTTCCTTATCTCGGTATCGATTTCGTGCTTGGCCAGGACTGGATGGATGCCGTAGGATTGGCGGAGCTGTCATCGGGCAAGGAATGGGATCTGATGCAGTTCGAAAACGGGTTGTTATTAGAGGTTTCGACCCGTTTAATTGAACGCGTACCAGATCGTGATCATCCGTACGATGAACTGGCGACAAAAGCCATTTCCCGAACTAACGCCTTGGAATCAGTTGAAAACAACTCAGAGGGAGAGCAGATTTTACCTGTCATCGAGCTATGGTGCATGCATGAGACAGTTGTACTTCGAACAGTGTTCCAGGACAATAGGCCGATCAAGGTTGCCGTGGATGTCGATCAGCCGCTGAGTCTGATCTCTGTGGAGGGCTGGCGATTGCTTGGCCGAGCAGGACGAAGGCCGAGACAGAATCAAACCGTTAACCTTTCGGACGGAAGGCCTATGAAGGTTCAGGCCACGATTCCTGATGTTCGCTTTGAAGCTCGTTTAGCGGGTGGGCGAAAGCAGCTGGGGAGCGTTGATCTGCGAGTCATAAGAGAATCACCGTACCAAGAGGCAGAGTGCGTACTTGGAAGCGACTGGGCGAAGTCCAGTCGATTGTTAAATTGGTCCGGAAACGAAAATGGGTCACTATTACGCTTCCAAAGGTCGGTGGGCCAACGCGCTGCTGAAATTCGGGGGGAGATACTGAAGTGTCCAGACCGAACGAGTAAGAAGGGTCTTGGATGGAGCAGGAAAAAACTGGAGGCAAGGTACGTACTTCCGGTGTGCATTCCACAGGGCCCCTCTGACGACTGGCAAGGAAAAGAAATGTTTCCAACCCGAGTTGTGGTTGATCGCAAACTGGGGGGAATAAATCTTATGTCAGTAGACACATGGGAAAGAACGGGTAGGGGTGTGTATAGACCTACCAGCCTCAGACTACCGACGGTAATTGGGCCGAACGGTGAGCAGCTAGTGGTAGTTGGGACGGTGCATCGGTTGGACCTATACTTTGAAAACGAAGATGGAAAACACATTTTTTGTGGGGGAGTTGACTTCCTTGTCGTAGTCAACTTTCCCTACGAAAACGCGTCCCTCATCGTAGGGAGCGCGTGGGCCGATAAGTGGGGGGTTCACGCAGAAGGCACCCCAAACAACGTACAAGTCACTTTCGCGCATTTAAGTTCCATCAAAAAGATGAAAGCAGAGAGAACGATTGCCGTCCACCGTGGCAAAGCTGAGGAGTGCGACACAGACGGGCGAGCGTTGGTGAAGGTGCGAAGCCGGGCGAAAAGCTGCGATAGGACATCTCCGCTTGAACGAGGACTACATGAACAGCCTGGGCAAAGCGACTACGTACCGCTCTTAGAGCTGGAAATTGCGTGTGACGTGCTTAACTTACGGGACAGGGTCCATTTAGAACCCTTTCAGACCATGAAGGGGGCTGTCGATGTCGGCCTTGAATGCTCGCTGATAACGTTGCAAGCCTGGGGAGCTTCGGGCAAAGCAGCTAGGCGGCCTGAGCATCTTATCAAGCCGCTCAATGCTTGCGGGATCGAACTCGATGTCGTGGGACGAGTCGACAATATCACCCTCACGATTTTTACGGCTGGCGGGAGACGTGCTATCGGCCAAGTCGATGCATGGGTTGTGCCTACGTTACCGCTCTCGGGCATACAATTGATGCTTGGGCGCGACTGGGTAGGGTCTGCGCGTCTTCAGAAGGTACAACCGAAAGGGAGTGGGTTTCACCTTACATTCACCGAAAGTCTCGCGGTGCCAGCGGGCTGGGAAATTGAAACCGGAAGCGTAGAACTAAGACGCGTAGGCAACGGAAAGAGCGGAGACGCGACGGGGCAGCAAGAGCATACAGCTATGGGTGAAGGGTCCTTAGCCGACAAAGGAAAACGGCGCGAGGGTCTCGACGATTCAAAGGAGTTCCTCAAACGCGAATATTCAGAGTCTAGTTCGTTCGCGAGGTCCAGGAGTAATTCAAGCGGGGAAAGGTGGAGCATGACAGTCGAGGGCACAGAATCACGAGCCACACAACGCAACGAAGAAGAGAGCGTGTATACGCTGGCTGACTCAGAACGCCGCGGGCGGACAAACGACGCGGGAACACAAAGCTACGAATGGGAGTGCGTCGAAAAGGCTGGGCAGACCTCCGAAATGTACTTGCCAGCCCTTGCGAAGGCTAAGGAGGAGGCGAGTGAGGAGGAATGGAGTGTTGCAGCTACCTACGCAAAATCACAAGTTAGCGAGAGCAGTGAGAAAGGTAGCGTAAGAGACTTAGCTGATTCAGACGGTGACGCATTACCGGCTGTCGCGCGAGTGCGAGGCAACAGAAAGGTAAGCGCCGAGGCCGCTGAGCAAGGGGGAGACGCGCAGACAATCACCCGCGAGAATTCGAACGAGCATGTGCAGGAAGAAAAAGACGGCCTGAGGGCCGACGTTGGTCTTGTGCGAGTAGAGGAGGGGGTACGTGAAAGGGAAGCGGGCGTACCTGCTGAATCAGACACTGACAAACGAACGAGCACCGCGCGAGTTGGGTACAACGAAAAGGCAGGGCCAAGGCTCCTTGCTGACCAAGAAGGAGGACTAGAGCGCGATGAAGGAGTGACGAGTGACACAGGTCCGCTGGTGAGAAGGGGTACGCGTGAGTTGGCCGAGCAAAGCATCGCGGGAAGGAAAGGAAAGGGGACGAAGAAGGAGGGAACGACGCTGGCCGAACGCGAGGAAAGGAAACGACGATTAGTAGGAGGAGAAAGTATAAAAGAGAACGAGACGCACCTCGAGACCCCAATACAACCATCGAATATGTCTCAAACACAATATAACCAGTCTGCTAGTGCTTATGACAGTACGCCTCCGGGGAAATCTGACCTCGAAGGCGACCTCGTCCCCCTCATTCCTGCAACGGTAACGACGGGTGGACGCACCTATGATCCCCATTACGCTTGGGACGCTCACGAAAGTCGCGGTCGGCTCCCGTTCGACTTGATGCTTCGTTCTCTTGCCGAAATGCGTTGGTTGAGGGAGCGCGGGGGTGACACTGGTATGTTCGTCTCCGGACGCGCCTTTGCGTTGAAGCCCGCGATCGATCCCGACTCGTCAACGTGGCCAAGGATCTTTACGATACCGGAAGGGGTGTTGGCGGTTGAAGGAGAAAGGATGGAAGGTGTGAATTTGGTCGTGTACGCGTGGGACGACGTTCAGATGGAGAGCGACGTTCGTGAACGAGCGATATTCGTGCCACAAATGCCACGTTCGGACATTGCCGCAGGTAAGTCCCACGTTTCTCATTCGCCAACGTGTTCGGACACGACGACTTCTTTTTCGTCTCGCTCTGACTTCGACACGTCACTCATCGCGTCTACGTCCTTTTCTCGCTCAGCTGTATCCGACCTCGTCAATGCCCTCAGGAACTCAGCTTCGGGCAGCAGTGCCCCGCACGATGCTAACGGGACCGTCAGCCCGTACGATGTCGAAGGAGGTGGGAAGGAGTGCGAGGCGGAGGACGCGAAGGATTCGAAAGACGACGATGATAAGAAGGAAGGGGGAAGCGGAGACGCGAAGGGGAAAGACGACGAGCATGCCATGTACGAGGTCTGGGCAGAAAGGGATGCAACCACAGGCACGTACCGTCTCGTTAGAATCGATGGGGAGGAGCTCGCCACCTCGGAAGAGGCCTTGCGTTTGATGCTCGACGCACCCGTCGTCGAGTACCATATCAACGGATGGGGGAGTGGCCCGGGAGGCTTCCAGGCTCTCACTAAGGAGGCCGCAGCTCGTCCCGAACCGCTTCTTCGTCCGCTAATAGATGTTCTTAATTTCTATTTCTTCCATCACCCGAACGAAACTCGGTATCCGTTCGCTCTTGAGGCCCACGACCACATAGGCGTGCTGAGCGGGCTCCTGGGTAGGCCCAGCACACCGCCTTTCCCTCGCGTTCACCATAACACGCACACCGCCAAGACCGGTGACCCCCTCACTCTCATTCGTGTCCATATCGATCCACCGTATCTCTGTTCATTCGTGTTCGCCCCCGCAACTCGCAACGACAACATCTCCGACTTCATCGACTCCCTCGTCGCCACTCAAGCGTGGTTCCGTATCGCTGACCCACCGTCCGATCCTGACGGTGTTATCCTTCGACCTCGCAACCGGCTGTCAGCAATGGATCACCTTAGTCGGGCGCTCGATATTTACTTCATGGGAGAGGAGTGGGAGGATGCAGAAGTTTGCTTGGAGGTGCAGGAGATGGACGGCGAAGTTGAATGGGAGAAACCGTCGTGGATTATGGACACCGACATTTGGGTTAGGAAGAATTCGGAGGAAGGAAAGGTTTACCGGGTGAGGTTGAGGGAATTCATCGAGGAGTACCCCCTCTCGGACTCGGACGATGACCTCGTCCGAGGAAGGGAACGTAATGTGTTCGAGGAGGCGTTCAAGCAGACGGTAGAGGAGGTTCAGCGAGGGAGGCGTCGTGAACGGACGGTGGGAGTGAGCACGACGGAGCGAGAAGACAGTGGAGGATTCACGAGGTTGATGGAGATGACGATGCGCGAGCTCGAGGAGGAATCGACGAGTGAGGAGACGTCTACGCCCTCGCTCGAGACAATCTCCAATTCAGATTACGCGGAATCTTCGGAGAGCGCACGTGAGTCTTTTCGTCCGATCATCCACTCGGGGCATGGATCTGAATGTCCTCTTTACCCAGCCACGAGCTTCTCGTCGGACTCGCATCTCGACGCGTTAGCTGCGCAGCTCGCCCCGCGCTACCCGGAACTCATCGATCCAGGGATGTTCCCCAGTAACGAAACGGACGCGCCCGGCCTTCCGGAGGTAGAGAGGCTCATCATGCTCACGCAGCGCGCCATGCCCCTCATTGAAGCCCTCACTCGCCCACAACCCGACAAGACGACTTCGGACGACGCTAATGCCCTGCCTACTCCTCCCGAATCAGTAAACGGGGAGCAAACGAACGCGACCGTGGTCCCTCCGTTCGGTGTATCCACCTACGGAGTTTCGCACTATCTCCCCGATCGGTTCGTGAAGACGGAGTTGCGGGAGGAAGAGGTGGACGAAGCGGGTGCGCGGATTAGCCGGGGGAAGAATGCGGAGGTCTTAGAATTTTTGGAAGGACGTACCGCGGAGAGGTTACGAGGCGGGAGAGCATCGTCGGAAAACAGTGTCGAGGTGGAGGTAGTGGAGACAATGATGAGGGAGAAGGAAGTAGGGGTGAAGCAGAGCAGGAGGACGGTGAGCTGGATGGATGAGAGCTCCGCGATCAGCGGTTGGGACGTCTACGGGTTCCCTGCAAACGATCGCCCCGGCTCTTCCAAGACCGTCCCTGAAACCGACGACTGGTACGCACCTCCGCGAACGCACGTGTACTACCTCGAGAAGCCCAAGGTACTTCCGTACGCGCTGGCACCGCTGTTCGATCAGGACGCCTATTGGGTGGACGAGGATGTCGACCAGGTATTGGCGGCGCAGAAGGAATACTGGGATGCGGGTGTGGTACGGTGCCGGATTCGGAAGGTAACGGAGGTGGAGTGTTCGAGGTTCGAGGCAACGGAGTGGAAGCCGTTGGCGGATTATTGGTGTGGGGTAGAAGCTGCGTACGATAAGGATGTGGTGGATATGACGGGGGTGGAGGAGGCACGGCGCCCGAGCGTTCCGGTAGCCCACTTCCCGACCTATACGCAGTCCCGCCTTTTTAATCCGCACTACCTCCAGGAGACGTCGCTCGGCGCGCATCGCGCTGCCCACCTGCTCGAACATCACGCTCGTAGGTCGGACCTCGCCGTTTACCCTCAGTTCCCCGTCATCACCAACCCCCGAGCCCCTTTCAACGTCAACTGGGTCGCTTACCTGTATCTCCGCCAACTTCACAAGTACCGGTATGAGAAATTCGTCGCGAGTCTTTCAAGGAAGGAGTGGCAGGATATGGAGAGCTACGGCGAAGGGCTGATCGGAAGGGGGGATAGGTTCGAGACGTACGCGGACCTCGAGGATTACTTACAGGGCAAGAACCCGTTCTTTCGCGCCGAAGAAAAACGCGATCTCTTCTTTTATGTCGAGTATCTCATGCACCAAAAGGTCCGTACTCTCGCGCACATCGTCAATTACATTCTCTCTGTCGAGGTCGGCGATGCCGCCCTCATCCGCTACCTCAACGACCGAGGATTTTTCGACGGAGATGCCAAACTCGAGTCCTTCGGGACCGTCACTGGTCACTCTGCTTAGTCATTACCTGGTGCGTGCACGAAAACTTGTTCCGTTTCGCCCGCTTATCATCTTTTCGTCAGAATATCTTGAACGTGATGGCTTGCCGATTCGCGGAAGTGTACGAGTAGCTGGCCCGCCCGTGTGGCGAGACGCGATTTGTGGCGCGGAACTTCTATCGGGTTTTTCTTGTACGTTGACTCATACGCTCACTCTTTTCGAATGTTTTTTGTCACGATGGTTTTTCGAACCCTCTGTGTTCGCTGTGTCTCGTTCTGGGACTCCAAATTCTCGTATTATTGCTATCGTGCATAAGGTCTCGCGGTATCGTGTCGGGTGGTGTACGAGTATCGGTCTCTGCTCGAGTTGTCAATATACGAGAAATCGTGGCTGCGTATGTATAATTACAGGCGTGTACGAGAGTCGTTATCCATGCTCCGAAGTATCTATTTCTTGTTCCCCGCGGAATTCGTCGTTTGTGTACGATAGTGTCCAGTCGCAGTCATGTCACGAATATTCATTTCTTTTCGACGACTTCGGCGATCGCGCTGTAATCTCGGCGGCTATGGCCACTATACTCAACTTCAAAATTCTCGGGCAACTCAGTCATAGGTTTAATTGGTTGAGCTCCGAGTCCCATAAGGGCACTCCAACAAGCCTCATATCAAATCGGGACTTGTGTGCGACTTGCTGGTGGTGGCTTTTGTGGCACGAGGCATTCCGAATATTACGTAATTTTGACTTCGGAATTTTGGAGAACAGGTCAAGTTCCGAACTCGAAGAAGATTATAAGTCTCCGCCACCAGTGAAATGCGAGTCGGAAGACCCTTTTGAGCGGGTGTATGCGTGTTTCTCGTTATTCTCCGAGTTGGCGGAGGAAGAGAGGTACAAGCATAAGGAACCCAAGGTCGACAGTGTGCACGAGAGCCCGGACGAAGAAAGTATTAGGCAACGTTACCGGTCGCTAGGCATTAGCGAACTGTACGACACGGAAGGGGAGATCGTCGACCTCGAAAATGATGTCATACTAATGTGCGATGATTGGATGGATGCTCAAGAGGCGATCCAGGTCTTCACCATGTACAAACCAAGTCATCTCCGAGCAAGACCGGTTCCTGGTGTGTACCCCGAAGACACTAAGGTGCGCAGGAATATTCCGGAGGACCCATTGCTCACTCTGCCAAGAATAGACAAACGTCCACCAGAGTTCAGACCGACAAAACGGATCACTCCTGAGCGTCTTAAGGTTCTCAACATCAATATGGACAGCTTCCTGAGCAAAGAGGAGGAGAAGCTTTTCACCCAAGTCATGATGAATAATGAGGATGTCTTCGCGTTTGATGAAAGCGAGCGAGGTACATTTAGAGAAGACTATTTTTCCCCTTACATCATCCCGACGGTACCTCATGAAGTATGGAAGCATGCAAATATTCCAATCCCGCCTGGAATCAGAGAACAAGTCATCGAGATGTTGCGGGACAAGATCAAAGCAGGGGTGTATGAGCCAAGCCAATCATCATACCGATCGCGCTGGTTCTGTGTGATGAAAAAGAACGGCAAGCTCCGCATCGTGCATGATCTCCAGCCCCTAAACAGGGTCACCATCAAGGATTCTTCAATGCCGCCAGTACTTGACAACTTTGTCGAGCCGTTCGCACATCGCGCATGCAACTCGGTCTTTGATCTATTCTGGGGCTTTGATGCGCGCAAGATAGCTGAGTCGAGTCGGGATCTCACGGCTTTCATGACACCATTGGGGCTCTTGCGCCTAACTTCTATCCCAATGGGGTTCACTAATTCCGTCGGCGAGTTCCAGAACTGCATGGCCTTCATTCTCAGCGAAGAAATCGAAACTCATTGCAATATATTCATTGACGATCTAGCCATCAGGGGGCCGGCGACGGAATACCTTGATGAGAATGGTGAAGCGGAAGTTTTGGCTGAGAATGCTGGAATCCGAAGGTTTGTATGGGAACACGCAGTTGACGTTAATCGTATTCTGCATCGAATCAAGTGCGCAGGAGCGACCTTCTCGCCAGGAAAGATTCAGCTTTGCTCACCAGAGGTGATCATTCTTGGCCAGAAGTGTACGCCCCAAGGCAGAGTTCCAGATCCGAAAAAGGTGGACAAGATCAGGAACTGGCCTCCTCTCAAGAATGTCAAAGACGTGCGCGGATTTTTAGGTTTGTGTGGGACTGTAAGAATTTGGATCAAGAATTATTCTGAGATCATCCGTCCGTTAACGGAACTGATACGGTTTGACACGGTGTTTGAATGGACATCTCGGCGAAGCGAAGCATTCGAGGTGCTAAAGGAGATAGTGGCATCGGCCCCCGCGCTGCGCCCTATTGACTATACATCCCTTAAACCGATCATCCTTTCAGTGGATTCAAGCAAGATCGCGGTTGGGTTTATTTTATCACAGTTGGACGAGGAAGGGAAGCGTCGGCCAGCGCGTTATGGGTCAATACCAATGTCGGACAGAGAATCTAGGTACTCTCAGCCTAAGCTTGAGCTGTTCGGCCTGTACCGTGCATTGCGCCACTTCAGGATCTACATCATCGGTGTTCGCAACTTCTATGTTGAAGTCGATGCGCAGTACATTCGCGGGATGTTGAATGAACCTGATCTGCAGCCTAATGCCGCGGTGAATCGCTGGATCCAGGGAATACTGCTGTATGACTTTATATTAGTGCACGTCCCAGCAACACGATTCAAAGGGCCTGATGGGTTGTCACGAAGGAGTCTTGGCGAAGGAGAGGAAGTCGAGTCAGATAATGATGATTGGCTGGATGATGTTACTTTGCTTGGATCGTCGCACTTTGGTAAAATTGATTTAAGGCAAAGATCACATGCGACGGAGTTTCCATACTCTATTAACGACTTACCGACCTGCCACAAAGCAGCAGCAGTGCTTCAAGATACGCTATTACGCGAGATTTGGGAGTTTCTCGAAACTCTAAAGTATCCAGAAAGAATACGCACAGGCACAATGCAAGAGCAACGAAGATTTGTTGCGAAGGCAACACAATTCTTTGTCAAACGCAAGCAGCTCTACAAGCGGAACTCGCATGGGAGCCCTCTTCTGGTGATATTGGACATAGAAAAAAGAGTCGAGATCCTAATGGAGGCTCACGAAGGTTCTGGGCATAGGGGTGAGCAATCTGTGTTTGAGATGCTGCGGAAACGGGTGTTCTGGCCACACATGCATGCAGACATCCGGCATCATGTGCGTTCCTGTCATCAGTGCCAAGTGCGCGACACCAAGAAGATGGTTGTGCCGCCCATTATATCCATGCCGGCCACCATTTTCACAAAAATATATCTTGACACTATGAGAATGCCTGAAGTAGATGGTGTCAACGCAATCATAGCGGCAAGGGACGACTTATCACGCGTTACCGAGGTCCGGGCGGTGTGGAGTGGAGACTCAGAGCAAGCAGCTGACTTCTTGTGGGAGCAAATATACTGCAGATATGGTGCCGTTGGAGAAGTCGTTACGGACAATGGTTCGGAATTCAAGGCGGCATTTGACAAACTCTTAGAACGTAAGCTTAAAATACCACAGATCCGGATTTCGCATTACAACAAACGCGCCAATGGAGTAGTGGAGCAAGGGCACTTTGTGTTGCGAGAAGCTCTAGTAAAGGAGTGCGACGGGGACCTGACAAGATGGCCCTATTTGCTTCCGCATGCGGCATTCACAGATCGAATCACTGTCAGTCGAGTAACGGGTGTTTCACCATTCTATGCGCTTCATGGAGTAGAGCCGGTGTTACCCCTTGATCTCACTGAGGCTACATTTATGGTTGAAGGATTTAGGCAGGGAATGTCTAGCGTTGACCTGTTTGTGCTTCGCATGCGTCAACTAGAGAAGCATCCAGAGGAGCTTGCACGCGCGTCGCAGAAGCTCATTGAGCATAGGCTTCAATCAAAGGAATACTTCGAGCGGCGTTTCCATAAGCGTCTGCGAACAGGGAAAGAAGATGCCGAGTACTTAAAACCAGGGCAATGGATTCTAATTCGAAACTCTGCAATAGAAGAACAACTTAACCGTAAAACTATGCAGCGTTACATTGGTCCATTCATTATTGTGAGGCAAACTCGGAACGGTGCCTGGGTCATCAAGGACCCAGATGGGACAGTGCATAGACGGGCAGTTGCGGCGTTCAGGATAGTACCATACATAGCGAGAGACAAGAAAACCTTACGGGACCTGGCTGCGCCAGATCCAGAGCTTGTGAATGAGATACTGGATGAAATTATGGAAGAAGTCGAAGAGATGGAATCTGACGACGATCTTTTTCTAAACGGAGCATAAAGGAAGCCACGGACTTAGCAGATTACTTCTGAGGGCAATCGTGGCTCGGCAAAGAAGCGCGTCGTTTGATGGCGTGGAGTACGTATTTGACAACGACTCCGTTGCTCGAGGATCGACCCGAGCCCCCACATTCGTTACTAGCTATGGCCCTCCCCCGCTATTCAGCCCCTCTTCTTCCACCCACACATACGATTCCATACCTCACTCGCGTTCTTCATGACCATCCGATCGACTATGGCGTCGACAACGAAAAACCGACTGTGTACATAAGCTCGGGAGGCGTTAAGCTCCCTCCCTCAGGTGCGCATGAGCATTCTCCTACGGTAGTGACAGCAGTCTGACTTTACGAAGATGCGAAAGTGACAGCTCCTGGCAGGCGTCCTGCGCTCTCTGATGCCTGCATCACCCATCCCATCTCTCGCACTGCAGTCCCGCCTCCCAATGCAACCAAGGAGGAAATCACAGCGTATAACCAAGGCCGCTTCCTAAACCCCATATTCCCGCCTGACATCACCGCTCATCGACTTCTTCTTCACCTCACTCTTCCGCCTGAGTCCCTACTCGAACCTGGCGTTTTCATAGTCGTTAAGGAGGAGAGCCGGAGTGATGATCATGAGCTAGTGCTGTGGATTAGGTTGAGGGTAGGGTATGACCGTGTCGTTGCAGTGTTTGAGGTAGGACTGGTAGACGACCCTCGTCGCTCAGGGCTTTTATTTGTTGACATACGGAGTGTGCCGGTGACTGTTGACATGGTGGCACACATGGACACTGGTTACGCGACTATTCCTTCCGAGATTTGGCATCGTGGGCTATTTTGTGGTCATTCCCGGGTCACTTTTCAGCGTTTCACTACTATGGACGGCATCTGCATGCGTCGGAAGATCCAGTTTGCTGAGCGGGGAGGAGCTGTCGACGTGTAGAATCATTCTTACCGCACTACTATACCTTTTTTTCTCTCATTGTTATCCACCTTAGTTACTTTTCTTGAGCTTTTTAGCACCCCGAGTTCTCTTATATTACAACGAGCTGTAAACTGCATGTAGTCGTCCCCATGTTTTTAAACAATAGTGGGCTTTGGCTGTGAGCATCGATGAAGTCTGAACGTTTATGATGGAAAGGTCAGCCCTATAGGAATATAAGTCTAGGACGCAACCGAGGACGGTTGCATTTGCTTGTTCCCCGCGGATGTCCGGCATGGACATTGTTTTGTATCCAGAACCATCCCTAGTGTTATTTTCTTCAAAGCGAGATGATCGCTGGAATTCCATGCCTAATTCGACGATAAGGTTTTCCAGAGACAGGAGCTGCTAGAGCGTGCAAGAATAAATATGGAGGCTAAGGCGGCGCAGAAACTTCAGACGAATTCAGACATAACCACATCACCATCATGTTCACTCTTTCGAATCTTTCTCGTATTTCCACCATTCAAACTGTAACCGAAGCCGACATAGGGCTCGAGCCAATTCACTCATCCCCGCAATCAGCTCATTCCAATCAGTCACTCATTGCGGGTCGGCCGCCTAACGAGCCATACACCCTTTTGCCTACTCACTATCCTGCATTCGTCATCCCGTTTCGAAGGCGTCAAGAAGAGGAAAGAGAATGGGTGATGATGACAGAGCCGTTTGATGTGATCGGAGTTGGTTCAGAGTTGATTGGGATGTTCCGTGATGAAGGAATGATGGCGACGCCAGAAGTGGCTGGAGAAGTAACGGGGGTAGAGCGATTTGAGAGAAGGCATGTTATCTTTCGAGTTGAAGGAGGAGCCGGATTGAGGTGGAAAGTGGGAGTAAGATATGCGTACGCAAAGGTAGAAAACTGGAGGAGGGCTTGGTTATTTTTCACAGCATTCGCCAGTCGATATCCAGTGAGTCAGGGTGAGAATTGGATGAGTAGGTTAATGGGATATGTTTGTGGGCCACTAGAGAAGAAGAGAGAAGGATGGGGAAAGCAGGGCCTTATGTAGAAATCGATTAGTCGTTTGGAGTCGCCGAGTCGGGATATGTCAGCGAGTTAGCCGAGACGGGAACTAAGAATCACGCTAATGTCGAATGGTTTGTCAGAAAACTCTCGAGTCGACTGTGCATTGTCTTCAGTCAGCATCTCATTATTCAGCAGGCTTATAAACCAGGCTTACGAATCACCTCTCTCAGCGTCGAGAGAAAGAAATGCTCAGAACGGGATAGATTACTAATCACAAAGGAAGAAAGTATCAGAAATGGTATCATGATCAGTCAGCATTCAAATGGAAGAAAGGACACAAGGGAAGAATGGCACGTATACGGTAATATGATTAGGTAAAATGTTCCCAGAGGGAAAGGTATATAAGGAGGGGAGGAGCGCAAGCGAGCAATCCCCC